>NC_051229.1:36903098-37203098 GCF_015220715.1 Pygocentrus nattereri
CATGACCCCCCCAACAGAGGTTTTCCAGAGACACACTGCAAACTGAGAGAAAAGAGAAATGTCTGTGCGACCGAGCTAAGCTAAATTTCCCATTCCACCTTAAATAGTCCAGCAGTTCTGACATCTGAAGTGCCAGAATGTAACTGTTGCTTCCATTTAAGGTGGAACAGGAAAATTACAGAAGCTGGTGAACAGCTGACTCCAGCTTCATATCACTGAAGAATTTGGGGTGGGTGATAATAAATAATTGCCCCCTCTTTGAAGGCATATGATGCCCTAAATGGACTTGGAGCTGAACTTTACCCTCCTCTGCTGTCACTGCAGACGGGCAGGGTCGCCTACAGAGCAGTGCAGGTAGCTGTTAATGAAGTGATGCTCTTTTTTATTTGAGGGTCCCATTTCAGAGGGAAGATTTTAACCACTACCCTATGTAACTTAGTTCCATGGGGCAAGGAAACACTTGCAAACAAGGGGTATGGGTAAAAATAAGAAGTGGGATTGGGCCTTAGTGTTAGCATGACCACAATTAGCTCATCTGAAGGGGCAGCCACTCACGTTTTTTTTATGTAAACTTCTGTGAGTTGCCACATTTTTAGCCTGCTACCCAAATATTGTTCAACTCTTCTAGATACTCAAATATCATCATATGATATTTAGTCAAATGTAAGTGGAAGTGGGGTCTTTCTTTTGTGTCTGTTCAGAACACATCATTCCCAGCGGAGGTGAAGGACCTGACGAAACGGATCCGCACGGTCCTGATGGCCACCTCGCAGATGAAGGAACACGAGAAGGATCCAGAGATGTTAGTGGACCTGCAGTACAGCCTGGCCAACTCTTATGCCAGCACTCCTGAGCTCAGGCGCACCTGGCTGGAAAGCATGGCCAAGATCCACGTCCGCAATGGAGACCTGTCTGAGGTAGGAGGCAGCCAATCACATGAGTGGAGAAGCTTCATGGTTATTAGAGCTGGGTCTTCAGTTCAGGCAAGGAATGGCAAAATTGGTCAAAGGGCACTAAGCTAACACTCCTGCAAATAAACAGGTTTTGGCTATTCTAGATTAAAAACACAGACATTTGCGGCTTATAAAAGACATTCCATGAGTGTTTTCTAAAGCATGTAACAGACATCATCATATATCTGAGCTTGTATATATCAATGTTACGGTGACTCTTTCAGTAAAGAGTCCTGGCATAGAGCTGCCGCCACTGTTTTCCATTCCCAACATTTTTCTCACAAAATTGGTCCCGTCTATTTGCAAAACATGATTGGTTGTTTCCTCTGTCATTTCCTTATTATACTGAGAGCTAATCTAACCAGTAAGGCCTTTAGTACTGAAGTCATAACTAATGGGACAGGTCACTTTGCCGTATCTACCAATACAGCGCTGGAAAGACAAATACTGATTGGACAGTTTTGTTTTTGCCATTTCAAATTCTTAGTCTGTTTGTTTTCTGGTTTTTCGTTGTATTTTTCCCCAATTTAGTCGTCTTCAGTTCCACCAATTAGTTAGGACTCCCCCAGTCCCACGGTACCAGGAGCGATATGGAGGATGAAGGTTAGCACAGGCTTTTTCCGAGACCTGTGAAGCCAGCACGTCTTTTCGAACTGCTGCTAGCGTAACATCATTGGACAGCCAAACACACTCGGAGGAAAGCGGGAAAACAGATGCCATCACGTTGAGTGATGGGGGGAGAAGAGAAGCCTGTTTGTTTTCAACCAAAACTTTAAAATAAAATCACAATATTTGCAAATCAATTAATTGATTTTACAACATAAAAATGAGCTATAGGTGGTATATGTCAGATAAACAGTGGCAGAAACCATAGAATATTGTCTGTTAGAGATTCCATAACTTAATTTATGTGTCAAGTGTGTCAAGATTTAGGCCTGCAGTTAGCACCATGCTAACTGGTGGAATACAAGCTTCCATTTCTCATCAGGTGTATTAGCCTCTTATACACAACCAAAGATGCAAACTTCAGACATCAAACATGTTTTGGAGAACTACATTAGGATATAGGTCAGGGATCAGCAACCCAAATGTTAAGTAGAGCCATTTTGTCCTTTCAACAAAGAATCAATCCTCCTTAGGAGCCACAGCATTTTGTCCGTTTTACCATCTTGTCTGCAAATATGTCTCAGTATGTGCTGATGTGCTAGTATGGGCTAAAAAATATAATATAAATAGAAACACAGACGTACTTTACTCTACTTTAAGCTTTAGCTCAGCTATAGCTGCTTTTCTCGTATCTCTGGCAGGAAACTTTTCCTCAAAAGAAGAACAGTTTCTTGTAACATGTCTCTTCAACTTTTTATGAGGCTGAAGTCGCTTCTGATTCACAGCTTCTTATTCAAATTTTCCCGTTCCACCTTAAATGGTGAATTAACAGATATAGGCTACATTAACTCCAGCATTTAACACCATTTATTGTTAAACTGTGTTGAACGAACAGCAGATCTTTATTTTACTGCAAATTAGGATTATTTTATTGGAGTTTTTATTTTGTGGAGTCGCAACAGGACAGTTAAAGAGCCGCATGTTGGTGACCCCTGATGTTCTAAAAATCTAAAAAATTAGATTTTTTGCCAGTTATTTTCTTTAAAGAAATGTTAATTACCTGCCGTAGGTGCTCCACCAGCTGTAGTGGAACATGAACGTGGACAAACTGGAGGAGCTGGAGGACTGTTATGAATCACTGTACTACAAGAAGTAAACTCGATTGAGTTGCTAAAATGGATTCTGTATCATATTATCTTGTGTTGCTGTTTGTTTTAGGCTGCCATGTGCTACATCCACATTTCTGCCCTCATAGCAGAATCACTGAAGAGGAGAGGTGAGCCCCCCTGCTGGCCGCAAACATCCATGCACTGCCTGCTATGCTGACCTTGGCTGTGACTGAAATAGATCCCTAGTTGAGTTTTAGGGCAATATTATATTCATTATTATATTCATTGACCAATTTTCTTAAAGTGAACAAATCACAACATGAAATGTAAAATTCCAGAGAATTCCAGAGAGATCCCTGAAATGCAGGCACATACCTTCATGTCTTCATCAATGTGGCCTTTATACCGGTCACTAGTGCACTGATCAGTACTAACTGCTATGAACTCAAAGTTTATCTTGTGTTTAGCCACTTTCCACAATAGAAGCATGTATGAAGTAGTGGGTTTTGTGGTTAATGTTGATTGATTGAACCTGAATAAGCTAATCATGTATGTCGCAGCATCACAGACAAACTAACCCCTAACTGATGTACCCTTTCATGCTTTTTTATTGCTGTTTAGTAAACAAAATATCTCACTTATTTATAGTGCCAGACTAATGAGGGCATGAGGGTCCATTTCGGTCACAGCCGTTCGGAGCTTTTTTGAGTGTTTGGATGACTTGTTTCAGTTCATTGCAGCTTAACAGCTTCCCTTTCTCTTCCTCTCCCTTTCCATGAAGTAGAGCTGGTGCTTTTATATGTGTTGAGGCTCATGGCTGTGACGAGACTCCGATGATCACCTGGCTTTTGCATGTGTGCATGCTAGCATGGTCGTGATTTAGCATGAGTTAGCGCCTAGCATGGCTTTTAGACTCCTTCTCTGTCTTTCTTTTTCCGGCATGGCGTCTTACCCATAGAGCATGCGCTAAGTAGCTGAGAGCCCGAGCGATGGACTTGAACCTGAGTTAAACCTCCTGCCCCTTTATAACCACAGGTTACTGGAAGCCTGAAAAGGCGCGGATCTCAAGTGCGGGCGTGGAGGAGGCCAATGTAGCTAACTGTAGCCCTTTACTAACCCCCGGGGAAGGAGAAAGTGAGTGTTCCTCCGCCTACCCTGAAAACTTCACACTGAAAACTCCACCCTAGTGGGGTACTGAATGTGCTACAGCACCTGGACTGGGAGTTAAGAAATTTTCTTGAGTCTGAGCTTTTAATTTTGGGACTAGTCTAGTCTCGATCTGCCACATCTGTAGTAAACAGACTGCCATTGCAGCTGAAGCAACGGCCTGTTGGGGCAACATGTTAAGATTATTGTCCATGGTAACGGACTGAATGCTATAGATGCAGCAGACAGAGATTAAGTGTGGACTTATTCATAAGTGAGGTCCTGAGGCAGATCTCCAACCCAAGAAGCCTTATGAATCAGAATATACAGTGCCAGCAAAAGTCTGGACACACCTACTTGTAGAATGTTTTCCTTATTATAAGAGTAAAGACATTAAAACTGTGGAATCATACAGAGACCTGAAAACGTTAATTTACAACCAAAAAACAATAAAACAGGTCATTTTCTTCTACTTTAGATTCTTTTAGAAATGATCCCTCCCTGCCTTGATGCAGATTAACACATGATAGTCATTCATTCTTTTAAGCAGCTTCATGAGGAGCCACCAACAAACACATCACTGTTGGAATAAAACCTTGTATCTCCAAAATAGTAACTTTACAGGAGAAGGAATAAACATGCTTTACGTTTAATGTGAGTCAATGGAACCGGACATTTTTCAAAGTTATTTTGGGCCGTTTCTTTTGGTCCATTCATCATGAAATTTACACGCAATATTAAGAGCAACAGGTCCTTTCAGATTATGTCAAAAACTGAAAAATTTAAATACAAAAATTGAGATGCAAAGTTTGGATCTGATTAACTTGATTGATTAACTTCACTATTTGTGTTTGTTACAGAAATCACGTGCATTACAGTGTCAGCTCAATGTGTCTGGACAAACTAAAACAGAATTTTTTATATATATTTTTTGTGTTTTCTTCAAGAAAATTTGATCTATTCATATTTCTTAAAGTGCAGCTCACACGGGTGTGGGGTAAATGAACACATGAAACACACCAGCACATTTTCAGCACTCTTCTATCAGCCAAACTTGACATTTTTTCCAGTTTAAATCAGTTGCTTATTTAAATAACATGAAACTACATTGTGATTCAGGTGTAGCAGCAAAGCTGTTACCTGCCTCATTAATTTACCTTAACAAAAAACTCCCAAAAATAACAAAACATTGGCTGATTTGAGCAGAAATCTGATTGTTTTTAATATAACAAATATAAATATTCAAGTTGATATTTAAAAAAAAGAACTATAAACAATATTTTAAGACATCAGTGAAATGTAGAGTTGGAACCATTGGACCGTTATAACATCCCAATTACTGTGTGTGTCTCCTTAATGGCTTAACGTTAAGGCATTTCCGCCAATCAGTATTGTTATGATGAAGGAGGGCGGAGTCTAATAGAGCTCTTTGGTATGAGGCCAAGAATTCTGACTGGAGTAAATTGATATGAACTGTTTTATGGATTTGATGGTTTCATTATTATTCCAAAATGTGCAAAATAGTAAGAAAAAGAGAGAAAAGGTGTTTTGTGCGTAGTTGTGTCCAAGCCTGGTACTGTTTCTTGTACTCAGATGAAGCTGTGGTTGTTCTACAGTACTAGAAATGATTCATATGAAGAAATCTTTGAATGACATTGATGTTTAGAGTGAGTTTGTAGTTGTTTAATGGGTTTACTGTTGCTGATCGGCAGCGAGCAGAACTGATTCTTTCTGAGGTACGATGCAGAGGCTGAGCACATGCACTGTATGCTGTTAAGTATTGAAGACCTTATTTGTTGTATGTGTTTGTTTTTGTGCTGTGGGTGTTCTGCTGTGACGCAGTGGGAGTGAATGACACTATAGTTCACTACACCCCCCCCCACCACACACTGTCCCACTCCTCCTTTAAAAGCTGAGACTGCATGCAAGTCCTACCACTCAGTATCTGTATAAAGTATATGGTTGCAGGTGTAACTTCTGAGAAACAATGATTGATCGCTGTATGAATGATGGAACGCATGATTAATAATGATTAGCCTTTTTACACGTATATATTTTAACAAGGCTTCTTAGTTTTTCTCAGTGAAGTATCCTGGGATTTTTGAAAAGCTCTACATGTTTGTCACTTAAGTGCATTTTTATTGTTCAGCCTTACTTAAAAAAATATTTGTTAAAATGTGTGAATGGATGGAGCAATGCTTAAATGTATCACAGAATGGATGGATGGATGGATGGATGGATGAATAGAAGGGTACTTGAATGGGTCGCTAATTGCATGGATGGATGGATGGATAGCTAAAGGAATGGATGAATGCCTGAGTGGGTCACTTGAAGGATAGATGGATGGAGGTGTGTATTAATGGATAGACAGATGCTTGAATAGGTCACTGGATGGATGGATGGATGGATGGATGGATGGATGGATGGATGGATGGATGGATGGGTGGATCTGTGCATGAATGGATAGAAGGATACTTGATTGGGTCGATGGATGGATGGATGGAAGGATGTGTGTATAAATGAATAGAGGAATGCTTGAATGGGTCGATGGATGGATGAATGGATGGATGGAATGATGTCTGTATGAATGGATAGAAGGATGCTTGAATGGGTCGATGGGTGGATGTATGTATGGATGGATGTGTATATGAGTGGGTAGAGCTTGAATGGGTCCCTGGATGAATGGATGGATGCACAGACAGATGGATGGATCAGTGTTTGATTGGGTGAATGCTTGAGTGGGTCACTTGAAGGATATCTGGATGGATGTGTATGAATGGATAGAGGGATGGGTGGGTGGGTGGATGGGTGTGTGAGAATGGATAGAGGGATACTTGAATGGGTCACAGGATGGATGGATAGATGAACAGACAGTTGAACAAATGGACAGATGTACACAAATGTATGAATACAGACTCATGGTGCTCCTCCTGTAACTCACCTGTTCTCCTACTGTGATGTTCAGCGTCATTCAGTATGGGCTGGGCTGCCTTCATGAACATCTCCCCCAACGTTCAGGAGGAGGGAGCCATGAAGGAAGACACTGGAACCCAGGACACGCCGTACACTGAGGTAAACCACCATATTTATGTATGACTGTAAAGTCGATTAAAAAATATATGCCCATAAAACAGGTTCCACTTCTAAAATCTTCAGTATTAATAACTAAGTACACAGTGATGTATTGAATTATATTTGTATTCCATTCCGTTTGTATTGTTCAAATATGCCTTTCTGACTGTTTTTAACCTCTTATTCACATATGAGTACAATGTGGCTTGGATTGAGTTTCTCCAGCTTTTGATGAGCTTCAGCTAAAGATAAGAGAAGTAAACATTAAGAGAAATAAGAGAAATAAAACATAGAGACATAATTCATCTGAAATGAGTTTATGCTTTTGTTCCTGCTGGCAATATCTAAGGGTTAACATGCTGATGAGATGATGATTTCTGGCTGATGTTTGGACTGCAGGACACTCTGGTGGAGCAGCTGGAGCTGTGTGTGGATTATCTGTGGAAGTCGGAGAGATACGAGCTCATAGCAGACATCAACAAGCCTATCATCGCCGTCTTTGAGAAGAGGCGAGACTTCAAGGTGAGCAGCAGGCTTCTAGCCGAGCTTTGAGGACTGTTTGTTGATTTCTTGGCTGGTTTTTGTGGTGAATGAGCTGCCTGTGTGTGTGTATTACAGAGATTGTCAGAGCTCTACTATGACATCCACCGCTCGTATCTGAAGGTGACGGAGGTGGTTCACTCGGAGAAGCGGCTGTTCGGCCGTTATTACCGCGTGGCTTTCTACGGACAGGTATGTCACATAGTCGGTACAGCAGCTTTAAGGAAACCAATTAAGAAAAGAAGGAGGAGCTCAGTCTGCTTCATGTCCTGTCTTAAGGCTCAGGCACCCCAGCAAATTCACATTCTTTTCATTGGAATGAAATTTGCTTTAAGGTCTGTCTGCACTTTCTTGCCAATCGCTCAGTTGTATTAAAACCGAAGTTCTGAATGAATAAATGAATGAATTACTTAATTAATTAACTTTACTGTTTAATCTTCTGGTCCAGCCAATGTATTCAATATGAATATTTATGTGGATCATTCAACTAAACTGGCTCAAAGTTTCACACATTTCAGACTCTTTATTGAGTTAAGGTGAAAATCCTTTTGCTTTGAATGACGCTGTACCTTAATTATGTTTATTATATACTTTTTTAAAAACTTTCCATTTTGTTACTGCCAGAACATTAATAACACTAACCAGGCCAAATGTTTCAGTAGTGACTGTTTCCGTAGTGACAGTTTTAGCTTATTTTGAGCTCAAAAACCCAGCCAGCCCATGACCAGCAAACACAGCTTTGAACAGCTGCACTTATAAAATCATTTTTTTCAGTTGAACACAAAAAAGTTACTTAATTGCAGAAACTTTGTGTTCTGGTAGTGACATTTCTTAATGTTCCGTGCTGATTTTCAGACTTTGGGACACATTTAATTCAAAACAAAGGGATCTAACTGCTCACCATGTGGCCATGAGGGACAGGGATGCAGCCTCACTTCCTGCTCTTAAATGCAGGGGCGTGGTTAAAACAAGACTCCACCCACAGACTAAAACTCTTTGGCCCAATCGTCATTTCTATTTTCAGCCCTACCCCTTGTTTTCGAGTATCACCTTGCCTCTTGAAACTGAGTAACAAAGGGTTTCGGTTGAAATCTTTCTCTACGAAATGGGACCCTGAAATAAAATTACTTCATTAACAGCTACTAGTGCTGCCCTGTACGCAGCCCTGCCTGTCTGACAGCAGAAGACAGTAAAGTTCAGCTTCTCACGGCTGGGCTTTAGTTACATTCAGGGCATCATGTGTCTTCAAAGAGGGGGGCAGTTATTTACTGTTTGGTTATATTGTTGTATATCAACAAATGGATATATCTTAGTTATCCAGATCATTTTGGCCTAATTTGAATTATTGAATTCATGTTTGAATGTAAAACTCAGTACAGACTGGCTGTATTGTTGTCATTATTGTCTATATTCACCGCTGTGGTAACGGGTCTCCAGCTGTACCTGTATAAACAGTGTAGTTTTTGTAATAGTTGCCCAAATAATCAAATCTAACCAAATAGTGACACAATTCAAGACTTTAGAATCATTCTGAGGAAGAGACTGCTGGGAGGAGAATACAGGGACGTTCTTTATTAAACAGTCCTGACTTTGCGTTTCAGTGATCCAGGTCACTTTGTGATCCGCCTGCTGTCTGTCCAGAACAGCAGTTTTGGCGCAACCGTCTAAGCGTTGGACGTATCATCAGGAGATCGCAAGTTCGATCCCTGGTGATGCTACAGCCGTCCATAGCCGGGAGTCCAAGAGAGCACAATTGGCCTGGCTCTCTGGGTGGGTAGGATGGCCCCCCTTCACCCCCCATCACTCCCCCACCACTCAAAGTGATACTAGTCAGCGCAGGTGTCTGTTAGGCTGACGTAACAGATCTGGCGGTTGGCGCTTTCGTCCAAGTGTGTTCAAGTGTGACGTTGCGTGAGTGGCAGTTCGAAAAGATGAGGTGGCTGGTTTCACAGGTCTTAGAGGAAGCCTGTGTTAGCCTTCATCCTCCTAGCGTTGATAGCAGCCTGTGATTGGGGGAGTCATAACCAGCGGGTGGAATTGGAGACGACTAAACTGGGGAGAAAACTGAGTAACACCCCCAACCAAAAAAAAAAAGAACAGCAGTTTTGTTCTTCAGCACTTTGGGTAAAATGAACTTTACAAAATCCCTTCATTTTGTAAAGCTCTCAAGAAACCGAAGCTTTTTTGTTGGTTGTTGAGTCGAGTTCTGCGTCGAAAGCGCTGCACTCTTCATCTCTTTATTTGTCGTCCTTGTCGGTTTTAAAGATGGTCCTTCAGGATCACCTCACTTTCTTTAAACCCTTCGTCTGCTCTTTCTTCCTTTTTGTTTTCTGTATCAGGCAGCGGTAAGTCCTTCTGTTTCACTCTCCGTCTCTCTTGTTTCCTGTTTTCTCCTCTAAATGGCTAAACCACCCACTCTGTCCTGAAGAGCTAATATTTTTAATCTATTTTTCCATACATGCGTTGTAATGTATGGTGTATAACTATGTACTGCACTGTACTCCTCCTGCGTGTCTTCCTTACGTCTAATCCCAAGCATCTCTATGTAAATGTAATAGTAACTGACATTTACAGAAACAGTAGAAAGGTCAGATATTTTGGGAACACTTTATTCGAAGGTGCATTTATGAGCACTGAATAATGTTTATAAAGCAGTAGCTGAGTATTTATGATTATACAACAGTTATTTCCGGCCGCGCAAGCTGACTGGTTGCTGATATTTCGCCATAGCATCACGGGTTTATTCACAAACACGGCAAAATGCTGCTGAGACGTTTTGACAGCTGTAGGAGACGCTCAAGCCATATGAACATTTCTGCTTCTTACTTTGCCACAAACGGAAAACGGATACTTTTATGATCACATTTGACTGACAGACAATTTGGTCAGACTGAAGATGAGACGACACTAAATTCCCAAACTGTCATCACCACTGAGCAGCTTTTCAGCCGGCAGCTGTGACAGAAGAACAGCTAAACAACATGGAATCAGCCAGAAATGAACCCAACACCATCCGCCAAACTAAACCGGCTGTTAGATGCTTTACAGACCGGCTGGAACAAAACAACATTAATATTGATCTGGCAAAAACTGACAAAACTGAGCTGAACTTGATATTGCGGCAGTTTTATAGCAGCGAGGGGGCAGAGTTCGTTACTCTGACATAGCAACAAGCTGTTTGTTGAGGAACTATAATTTGATGGAAGGAACTGCGAACATTAAAACATATTAAACAAACCACAAAGCAGTTTATTAATTTCATACTTTATTTAATTGTTGTATAAAAGCAATAGAACACTCAAGGAGTGTGTTGTCACGAATAGCATCAAAGCTGTGATGATCTAAGGAGACCAAATCACAGCCATGATGTTATTTCGCGATAACACACTCCCTCTCGGGTTCTATTGCTTAAACAGCTAATGTCACTATTTGCAAGATGGCAAGATGTTTTATGAAGTAAATGACATTGTATGGATATAATATATATGACATTTGTTCTGTTTGTAACACTTTTTTGAAGTATCATTAATGGAGCTTATAAGGCAAACCAGTTCAATATATATATATAGTGAGCAAGAGAGAGAGAGAGAATGTTAAAGTAGTGCAATGTCTATAAAAGAAACCAGTGTTGCTGCAATAATGAAGAGCTCAGTCAGTGATATGAATTGTTTATCACAATAATAAAGCACAATATCGATGTTGTCGGAAGAAAACCTTGAAACTCCAAAATGGTAACTTTACAGGAGAAGGGAAAAACCTACTTCGCTTTTAATGCAAGTCAATGGAACCAGAGTTTTTTTTAAGTAACTTTGAGCTGTTTCTTTTGGTCCATTCATCATGAAATTTACAGACAATTTAAAGGAATTTTCAAATTATGTCAAAAACTGAAAAACGACAAAAATGGACATATGAGGTTTTCTTCTGACAACAGCGATAATCTGCAATAGCTCACTTCTAATATCTAATATCTAATATCAGGCCACTACTTTTATACTTGAGAATGTTTAAAAGCAAGTTATAAATAAAGGACGAGTGTTTTATTTAATGGTGAAATCTTTCTACTTTGTCCACCCTTGATATTCACATATCATCTCCAAATGAATAACTTTACAGGAAAAGGCAAAAACCCTCTTTATTTTGAATAGAAGTTAATGGAGAAAGACTTTATTCCAAGCCATTTTGGAGCATTTCCATTGGTCCATTCATTATTAAATTTTAATGCAACATAAAGCGCAGCTGGTCTGTTCAAATGATGTTAAAAAGTAAAAACCGAGATACTTGCATTAACCCCTTAAATGACCAGGGTCCACTGCCCAAAGTTTTATTACACACTTCTATAAGCTAAGAACAGCTCAGCCAGTTTGCATTGAAGGCCCTGCAGTTACTGAATAATAGCTTCCGCAATATGTAAAATCATTTTAAAAGGTTTAAATCTTTATTAAAACCTATATTACCTAGAAATTATGCTTTATAACAGTGTTATAAATGAAACAAATGACCACTTTTGTGTAAGTTCCCTCATGTCAATACAATTTCATTTACTTAATAAAATACCTCATGCATCTTGTGAACGGTGCTGTAAGCTGTTAATAAATACTCAGATATTGCTTTTTAAATATATTATTCAGTGCTTATGCATATCTTATCATATGTTATCGATTGCCTATAAAGGGAGCCTTCAAATAAAGAGTTATTTTCAGGTGTTATAGACTAGGCTGCCAGTTGAGGATACTCATTAATTACTCCTTAATTATGGTTGTTCTAAGGTCATTACAGCCTAACTAATAGTGCTGCAGTTGCTTCAACTTTCAGTGACACTTTCTACGAATATCATATCTATAAAAAACTGTGAACACATTCATAGCAAAAAAAAAAGTGTTACAAAGTTACAATGATATAAAAATAAGTGTAATCATGTCTGTCAGTCATAATCTGCACATATAATGTCAGGAATATGAATTATATGTTATAAATTATTAGATTAATAGAATATTATTCTAGGATTATAACTGGTGACATTAAATTGTTATTCCGTTCCAAATAATTCATACAGTCATGTGCAAAGGTTTACATTATATTATGTTTTATAGTTTAGTGCATAATTATTTATTTGCTGAGTTTAATATATTGAAATAAAAACTATATATAGAATATAAAATAGGGCACATTTTATTCCAATATGATAAATTCAGCAATTAAACAATCATTTTGCGTCTGTGAGTCATAATGCACTATGCAATCTAGGATTGAGTTTGTTTAGCTCTGTTAAATTATAATGCATTATGTTAGCAATTCATGATTTATAATAAACATGGTTATAAAGTACAACACATTTAATGCCTAACAACATGTTATTAAAGTGTTTATATGTGCTTATAGACGTGATGTTGGTAAAAAGGTGTGAAATTTGACTCTGGTCTAATGTGAAGGGCGAGTGCCGCTGTGCTTCCATTAAAATAATCCCACACTGCCGTGGTAAACCATGTCACAGTGACTGTCACTCTGCTTCTGACAGCATGTTGTTGTCATTGCTGCCACATGAGGATGCTGTCTGCTAACGTTCAGACACAGGAGATCTAACAGCCGTGCCTTTCACAGGGTTTCTTTGAAGAGGAGGAAAGTAAGGAGTTCATCTACAAGGAGCCGAAGCTAACCGGACTCTCCGAGATCTCTCAGAGGCTTCTGAAGCTCTACTCCGACAAGTTCGGGGCAGACAATGTCAAAATGATCCAGGACTCCAAC
This sequence comes from Pygocentrus nattereri, assembly GCF_015220715.1. NCBI lineage: Eukaryota > Metazoa > Chordata > Actinopteri > Characiformes > Serrasalmidae > Pygocentrus > Pygocentrus nattereri. Next base: position 36,916,267 of record NC_051229.1, read on the forward strand.
AAGGTGGGGTGACCTCCTCTCACTTCTCCAGATCCAATCAGAGTTTTGTTTTAGGCGAAGAAAAAATTTCCTTTTCATTTTTTTTTATTTTTGACGTTTTTTTTTTTTTTACTTTAAAGTTTCTCAAATTTTATGAGAAAAAAATACAGAAAACTGAAAGTAAATGCAATTTATTATTTAAAATTAAGTAGTTATTAGTTATATAGTTATAGTTATATAGTTATTAGTATTGTAGCCGAACTCAAATTTTAATCGTTTTCTGTAAAAAAAAAATCATTTTAACTTAAACAGGTCAGTAACTTAAACATTCTAACTTAAACATTTTAACTTAAACAGGTCAGTAACCTGGTTGCTCTAAAATTTCCTTTGAACTTCTAATAGTAAGTTAACAGAACAATAATCTGTATCTATAATCTGTAATAATCATTTTTTTCCAAATGTCTGCATAATTCAGTGGTTTAAATATAAACAATGTCTTTCAGAGTATTTTAATGTGAATTTGTAGAGAAACTTTTTATTTTTACTGATTTATTTACAGTGGGAACAGACGGGAACCAGGGGTCCTGATGTCTACAACACAAATATAGCCTTTTCTTTGGGGACTATTTTGCCTTAGAATTAAGTTAAGTTAGATTATATGACCCTTATTAGTCCCACTAATAGTGCACTAGTGAATGCACACACACACTAGGGGACAGTGAGAACACAGTGCAGTGGGCAGCCCTATCTATGGTGCCCGGGGAGCAGTTAGGTGTCTTGCTCAAGGTCACTTTAGTCACATACTGTCAGTGCTGGGGACCGAACCTTCTGGTCACAGTGCCAGTTCCCTAACCTCCAGCCCATGACTGCCCCCAAATACCCTTAATGTATCCCTCCATCATGAATGGATTAGAATAAATTGATTAAAATATGTTTTAGGCCAAAACTACTGTAAATCAATGTCTCAGACTCAGGCTGAATATTCATAACCATTTACTGTAATAACTTTCTGTACTAAACTATATAGACACCACCACTGCGAACAATTCTGACTTAAGTTACTAAGAACTGAGTATTTTGCACCAAACCACTCTGAATGACTTTGTTTACATCTTAACCATCTAATTATACAGAATCTTTGAAAAATCTGTGGAGTTCAGGTGACTTACTTTTTTTTCATTTTTGTCAGTGTTTTAAGCTCTAAAGGTTTTATTTTGTGGTTAATTTGGGCGTCAATAAATTAATCGAAGCACATTTACAACTGATGACATCTTGCATACCAGTTTTTCAGCTGATGAAAATGTGGCGCTGGATTACTCAGCAGTTTGAACTTTTGCCAGCAAAACAAACTCACTCCACTGATCACTGTTGTCTCTGCCGCTGGCATGACAACGGTCATAATGATCGGCTGTGTCCCAACAACTAGACCCTGTTAAAGAAGCATTAAAAGGATGAATCACACACACAGCTACATTTCTGAAAGAAACTCGAACTGGGCTACACACTGAAAGAGGTGCTAAAACTCTCTCTCTTTTCTCTTTTCACATTTCCAAAATGGAAAATAGCCTGTTTACCGGATATTCTATTGTCTCTTGAAGACATTCAGTCTTTTTGTTTGTTGTTGAGGGTGTTGTTTTTATTTTTACAGTGCAAACAACATGGAGAAATTCCCCCAAAACATCACAATGGCCCTTATTCATTAAAGTTGTGTATGGTCAAATCATGATGAGCGCATGCAAATTTCACCTATGGTTTCTTTATTCATCAGTTTAGTCTTTGGCTTATCTGTACAGTCATACTCATGTCTGGTAGGAGTGCTTGAAAACTGAGCGTGATTATAACCTAAAAAAAACATAAATTATTATCAACAACATCAATAATATCAGCCAGAAAAGTAAACAGAGACAATAAGGATATGGTAATATGGATATGCTCTTTTTTATGCGCACACTGATACAAACAATTGCCATCATCTATTACAGTCTTTAGCTTTATACTACTGATGCATTCTCAGAAATAAAGGTACTAAACTGTCTCTGGAGCACAACCCCTCCTATCACTGGGGTGGTTCCCTCAAGGGTACATCTCAGTACCTTTAGTCAGGGAACATATCTGAACCATAATCCACTGAAATGATGTTTTCTAAGCTGTACTGACTCCACACACCCCGCCTCGCCTCCAGGCTTTTATTCTAATGTTCTGTTTTAAAACATTCAGTTATGAAAAGGTACAAATACGAACTTTTCACCTGGAAAAACTTACTTAAGGTTCACAATCAGACCTTAAAACCACTGTAGTACCTTTGAGAGAACATTTACGTCGTTTGATTAACAAAAATATGTACCTGCACAGAACCTTTATTTCTAAAGTGTACAGTAAATAACCTCCCTAAAATACAAAATATGGAATCTTATATGCTGCAATATTATCATTCAGTGTATCACTACACACATCATTCTACCATATGAAACTGTTAATGTTAATGTAGTGTTAATTTCTTTTTTTTCCTTTCATTTCAGTCATTGTAATTTTAATGCTATAAAGCTGTTTAAACTCTGACCAGTAGGGGGAGCAGTGCACCTCCTGCTCGACTCCAGAGTCCCGCTAGGAAGACCACCATTGCCTCATGAGCTGCCAAGTGCATGAATTAGGGCATGTTTCCTGTAAATTATATGTAAATAAGGGCGTGTCTCCTGCAGATGATATGTGAATAAGGTATTTGTGTGCCGGCGCTTGTTTTCACTCACGGAAGTGAATTCATTGCAGCCAAATCACTTCTTATATAATATTTTACATGTTGGTGTTGGTTATTCATGTTGGCCTTTAAGGGTCCACACTTCGGCTTCCTGTTTTCTTAAGTATACAACTTAGCTATTAGTAGTTAATGAATAATTCATAGTAGTTTTGGCTAATTAATTATAGTAGGTCTTAAGTTAACAAGTGAATAATGAGCCTGCGGTTTAAAAGGTTTGATCTGTTTTCTGTTATATTGAGACAAATGAGCACGTTCTTAGGTACCTGTGTGTGTTTGGTCTCAGGTGAACCCTAAAGACTTGGACTCCAGGTTCGCCTACATCCAGGTCACCTACGTGGTGCCCTACTTTGACGAGAAGGAGCAGCAGGAGAAGAAGACGGACTTCGAGCGGCATCACAACATCAACCGCTTTGTGTTCGAGACTCCCTTCACTCTGTCTGGCAAGAAGCACGGTGATGTGGAGGAGCAGTGCAAGAGACGGACCATACTGACCAGTGAGTCCAACTGATTTGTCCACACCACCGTGTCGACATCAGTGCAAACAGAAAGAAAAGCCAGAAGTGTAGATCACACCTGTCTATAGAATAGAAACTAAACATAAATGTAGCTCATTGCATACATTTATAACATCCATGTATAACTGTGTAATTAGTTTTGTAATAATGTAGTTATATTAAACAATGATTTTTATTGCCAGACATTAATAAAGTATCTTTAAGAGCTATAATTAAAACCAAAACTTGATTAAAACAGAAAAATTTAATTAAAACACAAAAATAATGTGTGCAATTAATTAATTTAACTGTATTAACTGCTAATTTGTAACTTTTACTTGCTCCACAGCGAGCTCCTCTTTCCCATACCTGAAAAAGCGGATCCAGGTGGTGAAGCAGCAGAGCACGGAGATGAACCCCATCGAGGTGGCCATCGACGAGATGAGCCGCAAAGTGTCGGAGCTGAACCAGCTTTGCAGGATGGACGAGGTGGACATGATCCGCCTGCAGCTCAAACTACAGGGAAGCGTCAGCGTGAAGGTATACACAAGCACAAACAGAGCAAATGCATTTTGTCTTGAAACTCAGCAGTGGAGTAATGAGCCTCAGACTTTAAGGGGTTAACTCGGATTTCTAGTTTGGTGTTTAGATGACCATTTGAATAATCGGATAGCTGCAGAAATCCGATTATGATCGGATTATTGGGTGTAAGTATACGTACTCATGGACTAATGCAGTTTAACCACACTCTATACCCTGATGTTATGTTTTTCAACTACAAACCAAAACTGGGCGTGGCCAAAACCAGAAAGCAGGGATTAATCAAGATATTTAGAACTTGGATATGGAATGTAACTTACATTACATTGACAGCCAGTCAACAGAAAGTTTATCGACTCAAAGTTGTTAACTCATTAAAATCCCATGCTTATTACATACTAAGACTTATTATTCAGTAATTACAGGAACTTCAATGCAAACTTCTATTTTTATGTTATAGACGTGTGTGATAAAACCATTTAGGGCCATTTAAGGGGTTAAAAGACTACTTGAGGTACTGAATGTCAGAATTTTTAGATACTCAGTAGTACTGAAGTGTTTCAGCTAATGCCCAGCCTTAATCACAATATACAAAAACATATTTTATCCAGCTCATCCAGTTCTGCTATGAAGGGAGCATAGATGTTGTGTATGTACGAGTGGTACGAATAAAAAAACATTATCTGAACTCCCTCTGCAGGTAAACGCAGGGCCCATGGCCTATGCTCGAGCCTTCTTGGAGGAGAAGAATGCCAAGAAATACCCAGACAACCAGGTCAAGCTGCTCAAAGAGATCTTCAGGTACTCTTTGATATGGACATATTTATATTATGTATGTAGTGTTCACAGTCAGCTTTGGCTCAGTTCACAGTTTTATTCGGACCTGGACTTTTTTCCCCAGACCCTAATATAGCTGAGAACTTTCTTACATCCTGACCCGTCACAAATTTTGAAAGAATTTTGTCAGAACCAGACCTCCCCCACATCATGAAGCCTTGTGTCCGAAACGGAACTATTTTTTTAGTCTTGCTGTTCTCACACTTTTCCCTGCTTATATAACGAGATGTATAACGAGATGAGTTTTGACGAGTGTTTGGAAAGTGATAAGAAGTGACGAGAGCAGTCAGATCACGTTGGGTACGAGGGTAAATAACCCTCACCTTAAAAAGAAGAGCCAGTTTTGTTTCTCTAAAAAAAACTTTCAAAACTTTCAGCTGTATGTGTGTGGAGAACCTTTATAAGGGTTCTTAAATTGTAAAAATCTATAAGATAAATATTGCAAACCAACAAAGACACACTTGTTTTATAAAAAGCTAGGTGTTCTCACACCTAGCTCTGTTTTTGCTTGGACTTTGAACTGTGTAAAGGTGCATGTGGTCTAAACTAGAGCTTTAATTGAGCTTCAGCATTTTGCGAGTTTTGAATCTTCTGCTTAGAAAAGTGGTTCTTTAAAGAACCATCCAATGAAACGTTCTTTAGGGAAGAAAATATGGTTTTTCACTGGCATGACTCAAAGATAATTTGATTTAAGACCAGTTAGCATTTCATTGATGACGGCAGTCGTGGGCTGGAGGTTAGGGAACCGGCCCTGTGACCGAAAGGTCCCCAGTTCGATCCCCTGAACTGACAACACGTGACTGAGGTGCCCTTAAGCAAGACACCTAACCCCCAACTGCTCCCTGGGCGCTGTGGATAGGGATGCCCACCGCTCCAGGCAAGTGGCAAGTGTGCTCACTGCCCCCTAGTGTGTGTCTGCACCAGTGTGTATGTGGTGTTTCACTGCACGGATGGGTTAAACGCGGAGGTCAAATTTCCCTGTTGTGGGACTAATAAGGCTCACTTAATCTTAATATTCTGGCTTTCAAGTAAGCACATGTTTCAATTTCTCTCTGTCTCCCCCTGTAGGCAGTTTGCGGACGCGTGCGGCCAGGCTCTGGACGTGAACGAGCGGCTGATTAAGGAGGACCAGGTGGAGTACCAGGAGGAGATGAAGGCTCATTACAGAGAAATGCTGAACGAGCTGTCGGCTATTATGAACGAACAGGTCTGTGAGCTTCCTGAAGCGATTAGTTAGCATTTTCACTCTAGTTTATTGAGCAGGGATGCAGTAAGGGGCTGAAATACAGGGTGATTCAAAAAGAGTCATCGGATTTCAGAATGATTTATTTTGCTTGTAAATCATTACAGATCAGTGCAGTGAACTGTAAATGGTTTAAATGAGCATCACCTCCAGCTGTACGGACAACATCAACACCACAGTCAAACTCATCCCAGACTGGATTGAGCATGTGAGGTGTCGCTGCACTCACGGCCCTTTCAGTGCGATTTCAGAGATGACCCAGTGTGGTGGAACCAACGACGGAACGCTCTGAGCTGTTGGAGCTTCACAGCCCACTAACATCACGCAGCACAGTTATGACGGATTCACTCCTGTTGAAGTGGAGAACGCAGAACATTTTCAGCTCAGGGGTCTCATCTCCTCTCAGACCGAAAGGAGCCAGTCAGAAACTCTATGACCCCCTCTTACAATTGGATTATGATTGGTTCCTAGGCAGAAAATATGGCGCTTTGAAATCAGATTAATCTTTTTGAATCACCCTGTATTAAGCAGCAAATACATGATGTGAACAATGACATCATGCAAAATGATTTGCCTTTTTTCATTTGAATGTTTTGATGCTGTAGTGTGCCGACAATATACACATAAAACTGACATATCAAGCTGCTGATTCACATCTTCACAGCTGCAGTTAAATTATCCTAAATAATTTACCCTCAGCATTCCAACCACCTACATCCCTGGTACTGAGGGATCTTCTTGTTCACAAACCATCTCACAAGTAAACCAACCTACAAAAAAAAAAAAGGGAAAAAAATTCAGGGCACCTGACTTTATTTTAGCAGCTGTTCTAAATGATACTCCATTTTCACTGTTAAATTTCTTTTAAATAAAATACCTGCCAATGTTTTGGTGGCACTAATCAGCTCATTTTTTGAGCATCTTAAACACTCAGCTTTCTGATCACCAAAGCTTCTTCTATGAGGAGCAGTGTTTGTCTGCATACTGATTGGACAGTTTGCTTTTCTAAACTGTTGTTAAAAACACATATTAAAACTCTTTTACACCAGAGGTGGTTAAAAAATGAAATGTTTGAAAGCCCCTGAGTACCAAGAGGATCAAATCAGTGGCTTTTGGCTTTATTCCCAAAACTAAAGAAAAATAAACAGTGTTCTGAGAGATAAATAGTGCAAACCAATATAGAAAACGTTAGTTGTCCCCAGACTTTGGATGGGTACTGTGTATCTAGGACCAGGAGTGTCAAGCTGCATTCTTGGAAGGCCACAGTGCTGCACCGTGTAGTGTTTCTCCTGCTCTGATTCAGCTGATCAAAAGCTTTCTAATTAGCTAATGATCGGAATCAGGTGTTAAAGCAGGAAGGAGGCTAAACGGCTGTTTTTGCTTGGACTTTGGACTGTGTGTTTGGCCACATGAGGTCTAAACTAGAGATTAAACTGAGCCTGAATTTTTTGTTCAAGTTTTAAATCTTCTGCTTACTGACTGTTTTTTTTTTATTTATTATTAGTAGATAAATAAATAAAATAAAACAAATAATTTGTCTAATTATTGGCTATAAAGGCTGAAATTCCAGTTTAAGACAACATGCCAAACTGTTTTTGGTCTGGATGAAGTTTCCATTGGCAAAAATCTTTCAATTTTGTACACTTTGGTTTTCATTCGTGTGTCTCTCAGTGTTCAGTCGTGAAACACCACTCATCTGTCTGTCCCTTCTGTTCTGTCTTTTTCTGCCATTCGTCCACCTCAGCTTTCTAAGAGCAGACGCTCAGCCATCCTCAGCTCCTCTCTCTCTCCGCTGCCTCCAAACCTCGTACGTCCACACGCACACCCCGATGAGCTTCCCTGAAGATGAGAAAACACATTTCACTCATTTCAGTATATATTCTCACCTTTCACGTCTCTGAGGCTGCGTTCACATTGCATGCCTTCTGTTGTCTTGCACAGATCTGGTCTCTTCTGTCTTGATGGTCCACATTCACGTTTGGAAAAGTGTTACCTGATGATTTTGTTAAGCCTTCTTGACAGGATACCAAGTGTACTGAACCGGGAGCTGCAGATTACTGATTAATAAACACAGTCGTCATAGATTAGATGTTAATTAGGTCTGATAATTGCTGTTAAACTAAATAAACACTAAGTAGCCAGAATGATATCTGGGTAGATGTGGCCAAGTGAGCTCAGCTATTGTTTAGGTCTTCAGAAGCCGAACTGAAGGCCACACTAGATTAACTACCAATATAATTAGGAAGTAACAGAAGAATCAACTTTCGGAAGTTCTTGATATGTCACTGACTGTGAATACGAGTTGTAATCTAAGCAGTGTTCCGGTCAGTTGTTAGGGATGTAAAACAGTGGCGGCAACTCTATGCTAGGACTCTTTACTGAGAGATTGACTCTAAAACAGATACATGCAAACTTAGATATATGATATCTGATACCAGCTTCAGATAAAACATATGGAATCATGTTTACAAGCCTTTACTGTTTGTATTTAATCTAGAATTACCAAAAGATTTTCTTACAGCTAAGAATTAGCTTACTAAGCCGTTAGCTTAGAGTTTATGTTCTGCTAGAATCCCATATTGTGATCGATTTCGACCATGTTTTGACATTTATAGACCAAACTGAAGGCCTAGCTCCAATAATCATGGCTAGCCACTGGTCAGAACACACCTGTGCCACAAATCAACCCACATTTTAACAGCTAAACAGTTAAAGCTGCTGTGCACTCTGAACAATGGCCACAACAAAATGTAAATATAAAAATACAAACATTCCTGAAAGCATTCCTATTGGAATGTGTCCATTCTAGAGGCATACATGAAAGTTGCTCGGATCTGATTTGAGAACTTCAGATTTCTGGGTCTAAATCAAGTCTGTGGCACATTTAGGTGAAATTCTAATTTGTGCTACGTCAAGCTGGTAATGTGAACGCAGCCAGTCCATCAGATTATTTTCAACTCACACACTAACTGTCACATCCAATACATTATATATGGGTCGTTCTACAGAAACGTCCACTTTTTCATCTGTCCATAGGAGTCAGTGGTGTTACCAATCCTCATTGGTGTTACACATAATAAAGGAAACACCAGAGACATTTTTAATGAAACATGCATTTTACAAAACGGCTGCTACAGAGCATCAAACCACGTTGTCAGTCATGGAAAATGCACTAAAATATGGAATTTAACCCACTTGTATTCTATTTTTTCACAATTAACTAAGAATAAAGTCGGTCACACCAGTGACTTCAGCTAAAAGCTTCATATGAAATCATGAGCTAAATGAGAAAATCTCTGAAAGACTCAGTGGACTCACCATGAGCTTTTCTTCATAGATCCTCAGAAAACAGGTGAAAGGAAGTCAAGTGATGTCATTAGTGTGACTTTTATTTCAAAATAAGAGATTTTTTGTTACACAGTAACACCAGTGACATGACTCCTGGGGACAATTTTCATTATATTTTTTATAATATTTATTTGGCATTTGTTTTCTTTATATTTAATTCATATATTCCATAGTCATGTATAGATTATTGCAGTTAAAATTGCAGAAAAACATGTTTTTTTTACCTCAAAATATGGCCTCAGCCTTCACACATGACTGTGGAGATGATACTGCTAAATTGAGGCTCAGGAAGGTGTAATTGTTAAAATAACGTAATGTTTTAATTTAAAATATAAATAAATTGTAACCCTAACATGTTTTGCAAGTGTAATAAATCTGTAAACGCTAGCGACACAAAAATGGACGTTTCTGTAGACTGACCCGTATGTATATATGTATAAAGTCATACTCATATATGTCTCTTGTCAAACTGTCATGCTGTGTTGTTTTTTTTAACTGTAAATAAATGTAAACACATTCCTACAGAGACACACTCCTGCACATTTCAGTGCACAATTACTGTTTATTTGCTGAGTTTAAAACATTGGGGGAAAACAATAAAATAGAAAATGTGGCCTGTGCATGACTTATTGCACATTTAGTTTTTTATGTCGTATTTTTATGTTAAAGACAGCAAATCTATAAAAATTGTGTTCACTGCAGAGGATGTGTAACTTATTGTAACTTAGAAAATCAACAAAACATGTCACTTGACTGGAAATATTCAGACATTTCCATGCTGTGTCTATATATACACCAATCAGGCATAACATACTTGTTTCTACACTCATTGTCCATTTTATCAGCTCTACTTACTATACAGGTGTGCTTTGTAGTTCTACAGTTACAGACTATAGTCCATCTGTTTCTCTGATACTTTGTTAGCCCCCTTTACCCTGTTCTTCAGTGGACCCTCACAGAGCAGGTACTATTTGGGTGGTGGATCATTCTACAGCACTGCAGTAACACTGATATGGTGGTGGTGTGTTCTGCTGGTACGAGTAGATCAGACACAGCAGTGCTGCTGGAGTTTTTAAACGCTGTGTCCACTCACTGTCCACTCTATTAGACACTCCTACCTCGTCGGTCCACCTTGTAGATGTAAAGTCAGAGACGACAGCTCATCTGCTGCTGCAGTTTGTGTTGGTCATCCTCTAGTCCTTCATCAGTGGTCACAGGATGCTGCCCACAGGACGCTGTTGGCTGGATATTTTTGGTTGGTGAACTATTCTCAGTCCAGCAGTGACACTGAGGTGTTTAAAAAGCTCCAGCAGCACTGCTGTGTCTGATCTACTCAGACCAGCACAACACACACTAACACACCACCACTACGTCAGTTACTGCAGTGCTGAGAATGATCACCCAAATAGTACCTGCTCTGTGAGGGTCCATGGGGGTCCTGACCACTGAAGAACAGGGTAAAAGGGAGCTAGCAAGGTATGCAGAGAAACTATATGCAAAGTGCACCTATATAGTAAGTGCAGCTGATTAAATGGACAATGAGCGTAGAAACAAGGAGGTGGTCATAATGTTATGCCTGATTGGTGTATAAGCAAATACATATTCCTGTGCAGTAAAACTGCCAGTGCTGAGTGACTTTTGAGTCTGAACCTTTATGTACAACTGGACTCAAACCGTATTGATTCAATTAAGGACTAATTACTTTTTCCTACAAATAAAAACATAATAAGTATATTAAACAGTAGAACTCAAGAGTTTACAATTAGAATGGAGTTCATGTATTAATGTTTGTTTTTTTTGTTATTTGTTTTTCCTTTCCATGTAAAGATCCCACATACAAGACAGCCGGGGACAGACCGACCCAACAGCACGTTCTGAGCTTCAGTACTTTGACCCCAGCTGGTTTCCAAGGCCTCCGCCTTCAGTGTCGCTGCCACTGTGGATCCTGAGCACCTTTAGGAACTGGGGAAAAACAATGGAAGATTTTAGACGACTAGAACTGCTGTCGTTGTCGGAGGTTGACGTCCTGTGGATGATGCAGATTAGGCAGCTGAACTGCTCTGTTTTAGGTTTCAAAGGAGACAGTGCATCCTTCTCAGTACTTCCCAGCCTAGACACAAACGATATACAGTCGATTTCACATATGCCTTCTCTCCTAAACCCTGTTCCTCTAGAAAACAGTGACCTTAACTAGCTTGAGGTGTGTTCAACCAAGCGAAACAATTTGTTACCAACTTATTACAGGGCTTTTCCATTTACTGCAACCAGTAAACCAGTCGTGGACATTTTTATGAATAGATTCTAGGCTGTTTTAGCAAGTTTAGGACTTTAAACGCGTCATTAATGTGTCATTTTTCTAGTGTATCCTCCGCTCGTCTTGTTGAACACACCTCTAGTTCCTGTATGAATGTAGACCTGCTCAGCATAGCGTTGTCGTATCCTAACATTCGCCACTCCCAGCTCTGACATTTTACAAGCGGAAAGTTACTGTTTTATAACATTTTTATGACTGATAGTGTTATTATTTCCTGTATGGTTTTAATTGTAAATAAGAATAATTAATATTTAAAATGTTTTGTTTTATATATACAAAAACCAATATATGATTTTTTTGTTTGTTTTCGATAAATTAAAGAAAAAAAAACAGGCTTATGTGTAAATTTATTAAAGGGAACTCTTCCACTGATCCACAGCCTGATGCTGGGGGGCTTTATACCCCTCTAGCCCACACCTGACATTAGGTATGATGACCTGTAGCTCATGTGCTGCTGCTCCAGAGCTTCCCATTTTACTGGCCAGTGCTTTTCTATGGAGATTATCCAAGCTGTGTCAACAACGGGTGACCTTAAATGGGAATTCTGCTGGTTCAGAATTTCTTCCCAATTAAAGGGTGCAAGATGCAAGATGGGGTGAAACGCTCCATTCCAGACTTACACAGTCAGAACTGTTCACAGTGGTGGTGATAGGAACCAGACATCCACCTCTAAAAGCTCCCTCAAAGAAAGTTATTATATGAAGTGGTTATGAATTTACTGCCTGAACTTGATGAGATTTTTTTATATGCTAGTTTGGGACAAACATATTTTTAAAACACATTCATAGTGGAGGGATACATGCTGGGTGCTGTGAGGCAAAATAGTCCCCAAAGAAAAGTTATTATTTCAGATTTTCCACTATTTTCCCATCATCAACATTCCATATAAAACTCAGAAAACTCATGTAGGTTCACTGGTGGTTTTAGATGTTGTAGTCATGGCGACCCATTGTTCCTATCACCACCACTGTAAAGACATCTGAACCATTTCACACCAAACCACCACTGAATCCCTCTGTTTACACCTCACACACTGAAATAAGTAGCTGCATTTACTTAATAGATGGAGAGTCTGGATTGAATATATAGTGTCTTTAGCCTATGGACACAAATGTTCTAATAATTATAATATTGGATTTAACTTTATAATTTATAGCCTAATAGGCATCATCATGAACTATCAGCAGGCCTACACTCTTGGCAAACAGGGTTCTGTAAAGCACCAGTGGCAGAACCTTTTTCAGTGCTACATAGAAGCATTTGTAAAAGGTCTGACAAAGAACATGTTCTCCATCATGGAGAAGAACCACTGAACTATGGACCAGAACTACATAAGTGCTGTATGAATAACTTGCATTTAATAAAGAATCCTTAAAAACTTTTTACCAACTTAAAATCCCAGTTGTATTACATATTAAGGCTTATTATTCAGTGATTATTATTCAAAAATTACAGTTTGCTTCAATGCAAACTGGCTAAGCTATTCTTAGTTTATAGAAGTGTGTAATAACATTTTTGTTACACTCTTGGACATTTACCTACAGACGGCTATGGTGAACTCCAGATAAATGCTTAACCCATTGCAATGGTAGCAGCTCTGCCATGTTTCTGCCAGAAGTGGCCCAGATCTGTTTTGAGACATGTGGGTCATATGAGCACTTTAATTCATAACCATTAGATGTAGTAACTTTCTGTGAGGGAGCTTTTAGAGATCGACGTCTGGTTCCTATCACCACTACTGTGAACAGTTCTGAATCTGTACATTTCTCTAGCATTTCACACCAAACCCTGTTCACATCTTAACCATTTAGTTATGCAGAAATTCTGAAAAATTGGTGGAATTCCCCTTTAACTGTACTGGACTGAATACCATCCTATTCTTTTCTCTTATCTACTTTTTTTAAGCCAAAAAACCTGTTTATCAAGACACATCAAGCTTTGTTAGTTTCGCAGTGCACAAAATGGACAAGTGTGAACAGAATTTAGGCCTCAAGATAAACGGTTTAAGGCAGATGTGGTGATTTAGGCATGTGATTAGTGCCATGCTAACTTGTGCAGCTCCAGTCACTTAGCTACATTAGCCTCTTTGCTTAAATCTGATTTTGTGCTCAAACCCGATCTCTCTGACACGATGGTTCACACTCGTTTAGGTGATTCAAATCATGCCAGCACTGGCAATGTTTGCCAGAAGTGGCCCAGATCTGCTCTCAGGCATGTGGGCCATACAAGCATTTTAATGTGTGGGCCACTTTTGGCTCATATGCAGTTAGCCAGTGGGCTAGCAGTGCCATATCTCTGCCAGAAGTGGGCCACATCCGCATGTTATCTGGGATGGGCTAAAGAGTGGTCTGGGTTACAATCTTCTCACTCAACACCAAGTTTTGGAGCTAAAACTGAGCACATACATTTCCAGTTTTCCCTGCAGAAAAGCAGACTCTGTCTTCTCACACACAACCTTTCCTCCTCCTGTAACTGATCTACCATCAGAATCACTCAGCACATCATTTACATCTGTATTGCTGAAGACAGGCTCAGCAGATTTTCCATCTCATTGTTGCGATCGAGACGCTTCGCCTGTAGCTATTATCCAGCTGCGCACTGTTAATTTCCTTCCCCCGGCCTTTTCACAGACGCCGTAATTATAGATAATTACAGGGCTTTTCAGCCGCCTGGTGAAAAGATGTGTGTGAAGAGGTGCTGTGTGATCACAATCCACCTTCACGCCGGCCGTGATGGCTGTCAGGAAATGAGGTGAGAGGGGCCTATTGTTGCCTCCCATTTCAAACAACACCAGTTCATCTTTATATTCCTAATAACACTCCATCAGTCAGAGCAGCTGTATCAATCACAACAGTCCATGATGGTGTTATGACTAACTGCGTTCGTTTTAAAATATATGATATGAAATATATGTCATAACACTGTCTTAGCCTTGCACAGCTTCAGCGAAGCAGCTGTTGTACTTCTGTCTCGGTTTTAATTGAGTAAAAGGCAGAGATGCAGCCTACAATGAAAAGTCAGGAGTTTTAAATGTTGATGTAACTTAAAGGGGGATCACATCAATTTTTCAAAATTCCTCAATATTCAGTGTCTGAGATGTGGTTTGGTGTGAAATGCTTCAGATGTCTTTACAGTGGTGGTGATAGGAACCAGGGGTCGCTCTGACTCCAACACAGATAGACAATTTATTTACCATCCAGAACCACCAGTGAACCTACACGAGTTGTCTGAGTTTATATGGAATGTTGATGCTGGAAAATAGTGGGAAAAAATGTGTTTTATTCAGGGATTATTTGGCCTCACAAAACCCTGCACATATTCCAATTCCTCCACCATGAATGGGTTTTAAAAATACATTTTTAATGTGTCTCAAAACTAACATAAAACAGTGTCTCAGGCATCAGGCAATGAATTCACAACAAATAGACGTTCTGTGGGGGAGCTTTTAGAGGTGGACGTCTGGTTCCTATCACCACCACTGTGAACAGTTCTGACTCTGTAAGTTTCTCTAGCATTTCACACCAAACCCTATGGTTTTCGTCTTAACCGTTTAATTATGCAGAAATTCTGAAAAATTGGTGCAATTCACATTGAACTGTACTGGACTAAACACCATCCTATTCTTTTCTCTTATCTACCTTTTTTAAGCCAAAAAAACTGTTTATCAAGACACATCAAGCTTTGTTAGTTTTGCACTGCACAAACTGGATAAGTATGAACAGAATTTAGACCTCAAGATAAACGGTTTAAGGCAAATGTGGTGATTTAGGCAAGTGATCAGCACCAACTTGTGCAGCTCCAGTCACTTACCTACATTAGCCTCATTGCTTAAATCCGATCTCTCTGACACGATGGTTCACACTGGTTTAGGTAAGTGACAAATCTGTCATTAATGTGACGAACCGGTGTCCTGAAATGACCCTCATGAGCTCCTCCTACTCAGTAAGTCACGTGACTGAATCACTGCATCATCAGCACAAACTAACGAGCAGAACGAGCTTCGCTGAGAAGATCATTAACTCTGATCAGCTCTCAGCTTCATTATTAGAGCCAGACGGAGGAGAAAAAGGTGAGATGAGCTGCTTTTCCACCGTTTACAGGCTTTAACTTCTGTTCGGCGCTGTTGCCATGGTAACGGTGAATGATGATGGCGCAGTGCAGTGGAGAAAAAGCACATGAATTCTGATCAGAGCGTCACATTAAGGGTCACACTGCCACGAATCGGACACGCATCCGATCTAGGACCACATATGAAGTGGCTCTGATCAGATTTGAAAACATCAGATCTGAGTCACATTAGGGCAAAAAAAGGGATTTGTGCCACTTTAACCTGGTAATGTAAATGCTTCAGCTACATTAGCCTCGTAGCTCCAGTGCTCAGACTAAAGAAGCAAACTCCAGGCAGCAAACATGTCTTAGCTCACCAACTACATTTGGACTAAGAGGGGAAACTGTGTAAATCAGATTTGTCAGCGTGCAACTGCTTTTTGACTTTCTGACCTTGTGACCTGATTTTGTCTCATTTCTGTGCTAATCCAATTCCCTCAACAAGCGATGCTACATTTACATAGTGACTTCAAAGGCAGGGGGAATCAAAGAGGTCAGCCTGGCTTTGATCGAGAGGCACTATGGAGGCTGTGATGAAACCAATGACTGTTCACAGTCCACAGACACAGCAGGAGACCCTGACATGTTTGATACATGAAGATGTTTTAGAGTAGAAAACCTCCTGGAACTGCACTGTGGCCTCTGTGGGTGATCTGAGGGCCTGTTTAAAGGGGAATTACACTGCTTTTTAAAATTTCTGCATAATTAAATGGTTAAAAATGTGTCTCAAAGCAGAAAAATAGCATATTTTGGTCTTCCTGGCCAAAATAAACAAGCCTGCACTATAATTTATAGAAAATAAGCACCCATGGTTATGAATGCACTGCCTGATGTCTGAAGACATTGTTTTATGATAGTTTTGAGAAAGTCTAAATACATTCATGGGTGTTGTAAGGCAAAATAGTCTCCAATGATTATGTAATAATAAGAATAATCTTCATCATCATTATTATAATTATTTTGTTGTTGTTGTTAGTAGTAGTAGCAGTGGTATTACTGTTATTATTATTATTATTGTTGTTATTTTTATGTTGTTGTTATTATTCTAATATTACTACTAATAATTCTAATAGGTGCTAATAAGCAATGTGCTTATGTAAGTGCATATGTGCTGTTTTATTACATTTTTCTACCAGCCCCCCTTGAAGAAGACCACCTGACTAGTGGACCACAGGCTATTTAAAACCCTCTTGTTCTATGTGCACACAGCAGTCAAACTCATACATCACTGCATGCAGTAAAGTCCAGAGCATTGGACCTGACTCCATTTCCAAACGCCTGGAATCAAAGAATCAATTCCTTTTAGAATCAAATCCCGGTCCTAATTAGTCCAGAATGCTGCAGCCAGAGTCCTCACAAGAACCAGGAGGTTCAATATTAGCCCAGTATTATCAACCCTACACTGGTTGCCAGTTAAATTTAACATTCATTACAAATTTCTTTACTGACCTATAAAGCTCTAAACGGACTCGCTCCTCAGTACCTGAGTGAACTTCTCACACACTATGAACCATCACGCCTACTTAGGTCACAAGGTGCTGCTCACTATTAGTACTGAGAATTAATGAAGTTGCATCAGGAGAGGAGAGCCTTCTCAGACAAAGCCCCCCAGCTCTGGAATAATCTTCCACTCAGTGTTGGGGACCCAGAGAGTCTTTAAGTGTAGGCTACAAACCCACTTTGGTAATTAGTCTTTCCTGTCAGATAAAACATGCAGATCTGAGGGTTCATGGACATAGAGTATCATGGTAAAGGATGGGTTCCTCCCAAGGTTTCTTCCTCTTACTCTTAGGGACTTTTTCCTTACTACTGTCAGCATTAGCGACACTCATAGGTACCTGGATTTTTCTGGATTTAAAGCTGCTTTGTGACAGCACCTGCTGTAAAAAAGCTTCATATAAATAAACTTTGACTAGACTGTTACAGCTAAAGGTGGGAAACACTGGATGAGAAGACTTGTGAAATGACTCCATTATGGAAAGCTTTCAGCAGATAACATATATAAACGAATACACCGTGGAGCATCCAGCGAATGCGCAAAGCACTCAAAAGAGTCTGGGCAGATTTGTGTGATGGATAGCTTTGCCCCCAGGGCTGAAATCTTATAGAGTTGCTTCTCTAAACTCTTTTTCCATTTCACTGCTATAATTACTGCCCACGGAGTGGCCACCGAGCAGAGTGGCTTTTTACTAATTCATGCTAAGCCTTATGCAAGATTGCAGCCCATAGAAAACAGGTTAAGTGGCCCTGTGATCACTGACACAGGCCTGTGTAGGGTTTATATCTAAGTAGGTTAAACCTGATAAAGTGCTGTGCTTGGGCTCGTCGGTATACAGAGCACAAAGGGGTTCAATGAGAAACAGTGCGAGACGCTGTTGTTCGAACGCATTCCAAATGCCCGCAGGTTAATGCTATTGTTGAGGACTTGTTAACTCGTGTTGGTTTACCCTTTGCATTGTGGTTCTAAAGCAGAGAACATGTATCTAGGATTCCTAACAGTGTCTCAGAATCCTTGGACACTCACACTGACCCCTACTATCTTCATTATATGCAGCCACACATGCTCCGCTAACACGGACAGAGGGCCGAACATTAGGCTGATAGGGTTTCTGTCTCCCACAGACAGAGTCATGCATCTTTCATAGTGAGTGGGGAAAACACAGGGGAATCAGGTGTCTCTCGTCGCCGGCGCATCTTTTCGGCCTGATTCAAAACAACACTGCCGGTGTCGGTGCTGTATGTCATTTAGCGTCAAATCTTCTTGTGAGCTACTGTTAAAAAATTAATGCTAATAATTGTATACATAGTATACACGTACATAGTATAGACTGAACTATACACCGATCAGGCGTAACATTATGACCACCTTATTGTCCATTTTATCAGCTCCACTTACTATATAGGTGCACTTTGTAGTTCACTTTGTAGTTACAGACTGTAGTCCATCTGTTTCTCTGATGCTTTGTTACCCCCCTTTTACCCTGTTCAGGACCCCCGTGGAACCTTACAGAGCGGGTACTATTTGGGGGATGGACCATTCTCAGCACTGTAGTAACACTGATGTGATGTGGTGGTGGTGTGTTAGTGTGTGTTGCGCTGGTCTGAGTGGATCAGACACAGCAGTGCTGCTGGAGTTTTTAAACACCTCAGTGTCACTGCTGAACTGAGAATAGGCCACCAACCAAAACTATCCAGCCAACAGCGTCCTGTGGGCAGCGTCCTGTGACCACTGATGAAGGACCTATATAGTAAGTGAAGCTGATAAAATGGACGGTGAGTGTAGAAACAAGGTGTTATGCCCGATCAGTGTATGTTAACGGACATTTATGCATTGGGCAGACGTTCTTATACATTTAGAATTTAACCATGTCACAGACAGGAAATGACAGGGAGAAATGCTTGTAGTCGACTCCTTGATTCTTTTGACTGAGGGTTTTTGTTGTAATTGGCTCAAGGAACACTTTGACAGAAGAGTGTATTAAGTTTCAGTAGTAGCTGAGAAGTTTTCAGCTTTATGATGAGCCAGTGCTGCTTGCCACCTGCTCATGAAAACATGTTTCATATGTCTGCCTCTACATGTCGCCACCATATACCAAAACTCTGCTTTTGGAAAACCAAACTCTGATTTTCTTCATGATTTTCTTTGTGCGCTGCAAAAATGATTGAAAATGGCTTTGCAGAAAAAAGCAAGCATTTCATGCTGGTCTAAGCTGGTCTGACCAGCATACCAGCATTTAAGCATGCTGGTTTTGGAGGTGACCAGCATATCAACTTCCAATTGCTGCTGACCAACATACCAGCATCGAAAACACAATAAATGCTGGTTTTGCTGGTTTTTCTAGCAGCGGGTACAAGAAACAAAAACAAATAAAGGAAAGTAAACAATTTTTCACAGAATGTTGTGATAAAAAATAGCATTAAGGTGAAGTTGGCTTCTTTCTTTGCCAGCGTTTTATTTAAATTTTCTATTTAACCTTAAATTCCACAACCCTGAGGGAGAAGCAGCTTGGAAAGTGTGTGTGTGTGTGTGTGTATTTAACCTTATATGTAATTGTGCTACAATTATACTCTGTAGAGCTGCTGCAACATTTAAGGTGGAGCAGAAAATGTGCATAAAAAACTGCCAAACAAGGCAACTACAGCTCATGAAAAAACAGGAGCAATATAGCACTCGACTGCTCCACACTAAAAACTTTAAATCTAGTTAATCGGTTATTTGTATAAAATTATGATCACAGTAATGATTTTCACAGAAGGTCACTTAGATTTTACCATCGAAGATTGAGCTGCCGTCAGCAGTTTCATTATGTGAAATATGTAAAACGATGCAAATTCCGATGGCAAGATGTGTTGATACCTAAATCAGCAGTAATTATTGGTCAAGCGCGCCTGATAGTGCTTGGCATAATCCATGGATTTTCATTATATCGTTATAACCTGATGCTACATTTATGGCATTTAGCAGACACTCTTATCCAGAGCGACTTACAATTTGATCATTTCACACAGGCAGGCAAAGGTAGTGTTAGGAGTCTTGCCCAAGGACTCTTATTTGTATAATATAGGGTGCTTACCCTGTATTATTGAACCCGCGTCTATAGCGTAGAAGGCAGTGGTGTTACCCACCACACTATCCCACCCACAGAAAAGTGGGTAAACTACGTTCAGAACAGTTTAGTCTCCTTTACCGGCTCTGAAGCTGACTAGATTGATTCCAGCAGTAGGAGTCGAGAGTTGGTGTCAACTCCAGAAAACCCGGAGTCATTAATCACTACCCAAGGTCTCCTGTTAGAATAGTGTGGTGGGGAAACAAAGCCCCCTCTGCCACACAGGGGCAGCAGCGTTAACCACCACAACATATATTGTACCTGTACACAATGTAATCTGTACAGTAGCCCTATTCAGATTGGATTAGTTTATCTGTAAAAATTTAAAATGACACATTTCTTTTCTGACAAACAATAAATTTACTATAGGACTCCTGAGATTTGGGCTGTAATTTACTTGGATGTTGTACGTCACACGTGGTCATATGATCACATGAAGCCAAAGAGAAAGTGAACTGCTTCATGCAGTTTTTTGAGAGAGATTAAGTGACCCTTATTAGTCCCACAACAGGGAAATTTCACCTGCGCATTTAACCCATCCGTGATGTGAAACACCACACACACACTAGGGGGCAGTGAGCACTTGCCTGGAGCAGTGGGCAGCCCTATCCGGGGAGCAGGTGGGGGTTAGGTGCCTTGCTCAAGGACACCTCAGTCACATACTGTTGGATCTGGGGATCAAACTGGCGACCTTCCAATCACAGGGCCGGTTCCCTAACCTCCAACCCACGACTGAGTTTTAAGGGCACCTCAATTCAAACAGCGACTGGAAAAACAAGTCTAATAAAACTGTTACGTGTTTTACGTGTAAAACTGTTACGTGGTCTCTTTTGTTTGTCTTTCTCTCTTAGTCTCTTCTTTCAAACAGGTGTACCTGCCCTGCAGTCAATCACATGAGGATGCCTGACCAATCAGTGGCCTGGCTGGTGTAGATGGGGGAGGAGCCTGAGACTTAAAAAAGGCCTTCGAGCTGACTGAAGGGAAAGAGGACTGACCATGTGTGCTGTGTTGTAGTTGATATTTTACCTGGAGTTTCAAACAGTTAAGAGAGGCACACTTTTACATTCGCACCACATAAAGTCCACCCTGTCTAGTTCCTGAGGTCAAAGGTCACTGCCACATGTATTTTTGATTACTGGCCAGAAAAGTGTAGCATAGTTAGTTTTTGTTTACTTTCTTTTAGGTTATCTAAGTACTTTTTCTTTCCTAGTAGGTTAGCGAGGTTAAGTTTTGTTCTTTTTCTTTGGTGCCGTCCACAGCTCGACACTGCCAGCGTAGAACTTGGTATCATAGCACACCAGTTTCATTGTGGTTGGTTTTAATGAAATGGCTTTAAAAGCTCTAATCGTCTGTCCCTCAAGCTTTTAATCCAACATCACCAGTTCAGTCTGTTAATGCCACATGTTACTGATCCCACAGGGCCCTAGACAAGGCATGGGGTCATAGCAAAAAAAGGAAAATAAGCCAGAATAAGAAAATCTCTGTGGAAGTCTATGGAGCAACATGCATACACCATTTGGCCACTTATATGGGTAGAAAAACAATCCCGGGGTCCCCAAAATTCTGACTGGTAATGTAACTCACAAAGTCAAGCTCAGGTGTTTATTTAGAGCAAACAAGCATAAAAAAAGAGTCTGTAAGCTTTTCAAACAGCTCCAATTTTGGCATTTTGATCTGTGCAGGTTTGCATTTGCATGCATGTCATTTGAAATGGAAAGCACCCAAGAACGGGACGGTGAGGGTGCGTGAACGTAATATCCTGTCATTTTACCCATTGTGTGTCTGCTGCCGTCTTTATTTGATGTTTGTCTGTGAGGATGTATTCTTCTTCGGAATCAAACGCTTCCTTCTTTTTAAATTCATTTTCTTGTTCCCGCGCTGTCATTACAGGGCGGCGCTCTCGACCTCTGTTTCATGCTCCAATG
The DNA here is from genome assembly GCF_015220715.1 of Pygocentrus nattereri. NCBI lineage: Eukaryota > Metazoa > Chordata > Actinopteri > Characiformes > Serrasalmidae > Pygocentrus > Pygocentrus nattereri. The sequence continues at coordinate 36,938,416 of NC_051229.1, forward strand.
CATATTCAGCGGGCAAGGCCGAGTTGGTGAAACATTTCTGTTAGGAGTGCAGTGTAACAAAACGAGGGTGATAATTACAGGCAATTAGGGCTGTGATTGGTCTCTTTTGATTAAACATCTGTGTCACATTAGCAAATGCTTTGTCCATTTTTCTTTAGAGTAGTGAGTCTTTTCTCCATTTGAGTTCAGTGCCAAACGAAAACAGGACAACCGCTATGCTGGCATCTGGTTCAGTGCATATGAAGGCTGACAATGTATATTTACCGAATTTGATCATGAAACAGCATCTGGGTCATTGTATCTGACGAGCACTGCTTTTACCAGGTATGCGCTCCACCGTAGTCCATTCACTAGCCACTATTACAGACCCCTGTTTTAAAGACTGTAGCTTAACACGGATCCTGGACATCTGCCTTCCTGCAGAATCTAGTTCCAACCACAATCTGACACACGTGTTCCAGCTATTTAACTTCTTCAGAAGTCCTTATTTGGCGGGATCAGATGCATTAGGGCTCTGTATGGGGGAAGCAGCATGTTTGACACAGGTTGGAACTAAACTCTGCAGGAAAGTAGATCTCCAGAAGGAGGGCTGGTGACCACTGCTGTAGCCCATCTGTTGATGTACACTTTGTGCTCACCATCCTTCATCAAAGGTTAGATTTCTAATAAAGCGATCATTGACTGAAATTACAAGAGGGGTTTTTTAAAGAGAGCGGAAGCAAAAGTAGGTGTTTCTGATAAAGTGGCCAGTGAGTGATAGCATAAAGTAGGTGTTTCTAATAAAGTGGCCAGTGAACAGAAGCACGAGGTAGGTGTTTCTGATAAAGTGGCAAGTTAGTGGAAGCATAAGACAGGTGTTTCAGATAAAGTGGCCAGTTAGTGGAAGCATAAGACAGGTGTTTCAGATAAAGTGGCCAGTTAGTGGAAGCATAAGACAGGTGTTTCAGATAAAGTGGCCAGTTAGGGGAAGCATAAGACAGGTGTTTCAGATAAAGTGGCCAGTTATGGGAAGCATAAGACAGGTGTTTCTAATAAAGGGACCAGTGAGCAGAAGCACAAGGTAGTTGTTTTCAATAAAGTGGCCACTTGTGTCACATTAGCAAACACTTTGTGCCCATTTTTCTTTAGAGTAGTGAGTCTTTTCTCCATTTCAGGTTAGGGCAAAAAAAAAAAAAAAACAGGAGGACGACGGCTATGCTGGCCAGTTAATGGAAGCACAAGGTAGATGCTTCTAACAAAATCATATGAGGATTTGATTGCATTCAGACACAAAAGCATTAGAGAGGTCAGTTACTGATGATGGATGGTCAGTTCTGGACACTCCAACTCATCCTAATGGTATTGGATGGAGCTCCATCACTCCAGAGAACACAGTTCCATTGCTCCACAGCCCAATGCTGGTGTCTTTTATACCCCTCTAGCCCACACTTGGCATTGGTCATGGTGACAGGCTCATGTGCAGCTGCTCCAGAGCGTCCCCTTCTACTAGTCAGCACTTTTCTATGGAGATTATACAAGCTATGTCAGCTATGTGACCTTAATGATGCTGAAGTCACTCATAGCAGGGCTGTCTGGATGATTTTCTACATTTTTTCTGTAATCTGCAACAGTTACGTAAGAGTCTTGAAAGCAAGGATCACTGTGCACGTCCCCCTCGAGTGCTGGTAATCTGATACATGAGATGTATGGACTGCAACCAAGTGAACACAAGAGAATGTAAATCTGCCAAAGTGGTCATCCCCGTATATCAGTCAGGATTTTTTCTCTGATCTCCCCTCAGAAAAGCGCTTGAGATGTTGTCAGCACATTGTTTTTATCGTCCTAGATTTACGGCTGCTTTATGTTGACTGACCTGATGAATATTTTAGGTCTTTGAGAAAGCATCAGTTACCGGCTGCTGTATCGCTCTGCTCTATCAGCACATTCGCTGAAAACTTGATGGTTTTTCCTCTTCTGCCTTGGCGGAAACAGCCTGAACAAAGCGTGAAGCATGCTCTCGGGCTGCTTTGGGACGGAGATTTTTCAGATCCCCGCAAAGCCCGCTTGAACAAAACGAGGGGGCCGAAACTCAATAGCGCTGAGCGATGAATAAAACATGGGCCCGCGTCCCCGAAGGCCGATCACCCGAAGCTCGTGGGCTGTATACCTGCTGAAAGGCGACATAATCTCCCAGGGACAAGATCGCCGCCGAGATTGGGACACTACAAAAATGAGAGAGCCCGTGTAGGTGAATGGACGCCCCGTGAGGGCTCCGGGTTCAGCACTATGGAGAGTGGTGGCGGTCGTGGCCTAGCCAGCCTCATCCGGGAACTGCAGGGTGAGATCAAGAAGCTGGAGAGCGAGAACAGGGCACTGAGAGGGCAGCTGAGCCGACCGGCCTCAGGGTCAGAGCTTCCGGGGCCAGCAGAGCCCCAGCATGGGGAGGAGAACACCAGCAGCGCACATTTAAGGCGAAATGTCTCGGCGCCGGCGCTGGAAGGCCAGTACAAAGGTAGGCTGTGAAGTTGGCTGGTTAGATCTGTGCTGAGTTTGTTTGGTGAAATGGCAGCAGTTTTGTTTTTTAAATGTTTTTTGTGTGGGATACTATATAGAGTACTGTGTAAAAGAGGGCACCCCCCCTTAATTTTATATTTTCAGCCAACAAGTATGAGTTATTTGTTTTTTTGCATAAGTGTTTTTTAGCATGAGTGTTGATTTGCTTAGGAAAAACATTTAAATACAATAAATAAATAAAAATGATATTAATACAAAAAGTAATAATTTTATCAGAATCTGTTTAACCCTTTCCAAAACTTAGTTGTAGTTATCATCCAATATTCGAGTTTGTTGGATCAATATTTTGTTATATTAAATGAAGTGTGTGTGATGGAGTTGGTCAAATGTATGAAAAATCCAGGGGTGCCATTTTTTACTGTATTTCTGTTTATCTGTCTTTTTTTCGGAGGACATCCGGTGATTTTATCAGCCAAAAAAAAAATTCCATAATTAACTTTAAATAATGTGCATAGGAGCCACAGCACTTTATGTTTAACAGAAAATAATACAGAACATGGAAGAACTAAATGATATCAGACTTTTGAGAGTTTAGTGAGTCTTTTTCAAGTAAATCTGCAGACACGCCTCCAAAGTTCAGTCTGAGCAGCTGGTTGATGATTTTCTGAATCAAACCCATTCAGTGGTGTTGAGGTCTGGACTCTGGGGTGGTCAGTCCATTGTTCAGCTTCTTTCATGTGTCCGTCTCCTTTGGTCAGTGAGGTTCTTCTTGATCAGCTACACATCCTTTCAGACCCACAGCACTGAGTGGTCTTCTCACAGTGGAAGGATGGAGAGAAACACCTGTGGATGTTTTCAGATCTGAAGCAGCTTGATCTTCTCCTCTCTCTCAGAGACGGAATCTTTAAGTGCTGTTTATCTGATGAGGGACAGTTTTGGTGTCTACCAGGTCTTCCAGGTGGTTGTTAGGAGCCTCATTTTCTTGTAGCTTTTAATTCACTAATCTAATCTCCTCAATAATCTCTCTTTTATCCAATTCAGACACACATAAAGAAATATGCAAGGTGTGTTTGGGTAGTTGCTTAATTTTTTTGTTTGTTTTGGTACAATACTGCGTTATTTTGAAAGATGCAAAAACAAAACAAACATAATTAGTACATTTAACCAAACAGCTCGCTGTGAGGATGGCATGAGAGGCATGTGAAACTCGTTTTTTTAATAATTTATAATTTTTTATAATTATTTGATGACATTACTATGGTAATGTCATCAAAAGTCTGTAGACATTCTAGAAGTGAGGCAAATGCCATTTTATTTTGATGCAATATTAACAGCAATTTACTCTTTCTAATGATATAATATACTGGCATGATGTAAATATGACAAAGGGATATGAAAAATGTAAAAAAAAGAAGTATTTGCTTTGATTTCAGGCTGACTTTTAGAGCAGCTTAAATTATATGAAACTGCCCTAAATTGAGTCCAGGGACACACTGGAGAACCCTGCCCATCCTGAGAGTGAGAACCCCGCAAAACAACTACTGCAGGACATACTAAAGAGTTGAATATCTGAGGAAAGAGCAGAAACAAAATACTGACTAGATTTGTTCTTTTAAATAAGTATATTTTAAAGTGAGTTGCTCTCAATAATAACATCTTAAATATGTACTTATGCCCAGACTAAGGCCCAGTCCCATATCTTATTTTTACCCAAACCCCTTGATTTCAAGTGTCACATTACCACTTGGAACTTAATTACAATGGGTAGAGGTTGAGATCTTCCCTCTGAAATGGGACCCTCTAGTAAAAAGAGCATCACTTCATTAACAGCTACTAACGCCGCTCTGTAGGTGACCCTGCCCGTCTGCAGTGACGGCAGTGGAGGGGAAAGTTCAGCTCCTCACTACTGGGCTTTAGTTACATTTAGGGCATCATATGCCTTCAAAGGCGGTGGAAATTATATATTATAATCCATTCCACTCAGGTAATACAGTGGTTACTGTCATTTTTCATGGTGAAAATTCTCACATTTGTGGATTTCTTTGGTTGCTTGTGCAGCCATCTTGCCTGGGTTTTCTTCACACTCTGTTGTGTCTCTGAAAAGCCTCCTTTTGGAGGGCCATGCAGCCCTAACACAGGGGTCAGCAACCCAAACGTTAAGAGCCATTTTATCCTTTTACACAAAATCGAATTACTTCGGGAGCCACAACAATTTATGTCCATTTTACCATCTCGGCTGTAAATGTCTCAATATGTGCTGATGTCCTCGACTTACTCTGCTCAGCTATAACCACTTTTCTCGCATCTCTGGCAGGAAACTTTCCCACAAAGAACAACAGTTTCTTGTAAAATGTCTCAACGTTCAACTTTTTATAAGGCCGAAGTCGCTTCTCATTCGCCAGTTTATTGTTCAAATCTTCCCGTTCCACCTTAAATGGTGCCTGAAGCAGCAGACTGTAACTGCAGCCCATTTAAGGTGGGATGGAAAAATTCTAATGAGAAACTTCAGACTTCAGCTCTGGGATTTTTTAGTGTTAAACTTATCAGGAAACGAGCTGGAGTGTCGTCACCAAATTATCAATGTTCATCTTAAATCCTTCTCTTTCAGCGACTAGGTGAGATTGTTGTCTGTGTTGCTATAGTGACCAGCAGTCTGCGCTGATCTTCAGGGTTAAAGGATGAATGAGGAGTTCTACATTAACTCCAGCATTCAAGACTTTTTATTGTTAAACTGTGTTGAACGATCAGCAGAGCTTTGTTTTACTGCAAAGGAGTAAAATAAATTATTTTATTTTTACATACAAATCTGATTCTGTTGTGGAGCCACAACAGGGCAGTAAAAGAGCCGCATGTTTCCGACCCCTGCCCTACCATAAAAGGACTAAAGTAGGGGCCAGGGGTGAAATGGGATCCCCAATCCCATTTCCGGTGGATAGAAGGTACCAAGGTTCCATGAGTTCCTCCCTTAAAATAACATTTATATTAGCACACATGCAAACGTTTGGGTACTCCTGGTCAGATTACATCTTCTTGTTGCTTTTCTGAGTGCAAATAAGTGAACACATTATCTGCAGGGAACACAGTTCTACAAAATTTAATGCACAATTACTGTATATTTGCTGAAATTGAACAAAACATTGAAACACGTGGGGGGGGGTAAACATAAATTACGCTTTCATGCTCAAACATTTACATACAACTGTATGGACATGAATGGGTTAAATTCTCCTGGTTTGGCTCTTTTTGTGCCACACTCTCAAAAAGGACAGTTCTCCAAAGGTTCTTTAGCGAAGAGGTGGTTCTATATGCAACTGTTTCAAACTGATTTGCATGATTAAAGAGTTCTTTTTGAAAAAGGTTCTACATGGCACTCAAAAGTGTTCTTCTATTGTTGACCTTGACATCGTAACCATAGAAGAACCTTTTTGGGTGCTATACAAAACCCTTTAAAAAAAGGTTCTATACAGAACCATTTACAGCACATTCTTTTCATGATGCAAATGACCCTCATGATGCAAATGATCATGTCAAGGGTTCTTTGACTGCTGGTGGTTCTTTATAGAACTGTATTCTTTAGTAAAGAACCCTTGAAGGACCATCTTTTTTAAGAGGGTACTGTACAAGTGTGTTCTAAAGCTACGTATTGTGTGCACTGAATAGATCTGCTGTTTCTCCTCCACCAGAAAACATTATCATGACTGTCCGGCGGTACTCCATCTCCTCCAATACCATCACTGTTCCCCACAAGAGCAACACAGCAAACAGCAGCAGCAGCGCAAGATCCGACAGCAGCAGCGTGAAGGAAAAGCTGCAGAGCAAACGCTCACTTCAGCAGTGCGTCAACCAAACCAGGTACAGCAGCGCTTCTTCTGAAATGAAGGCTTATATTAGTGAGTTCGTCCTCCTTTGCTGCAGTAACGGCGTCTACTCTTCTGGGAAGGCTTTACACTAGATGATGGAACATTGCTGTGAGGATTTGATTGAGCATTATTGAGGTAAGGTACTGATGTTGGATGGTCAGTTCTGGATCTCCAACTCAGCCCGAAGGTATTGGATGGGACTCACTCCAGAGAACGCAGTTCCACTGCTCCACAGCCCAATGCTGGAGGGTTTTATACCCCTCTAGGCTTTGGGCATGGTTACCTTAGACTCATGTCTAGCTTTCTCAGTGCTTTTCTATTGAGATTAACTGAACAGCTGTGTCAGTAATGGATGACCCTAAAGTAGCTGAACTGACCCATTAGAAGGGCTGGCTTAGATGCATGCATAAATTTGGGTACCAACGACCAAATTATATATTTTGTCCATTTTTGGTGTAAAAGTAAGTAAACATTAAGTATTACATTAAAAATATTAACTATTTTTATGTTTTCTGCAAATTAAAAAACAGACTGTGGGCTCCCGAGTGGTGCAACTATCTAAGCGTTGGCCGTATCATCAGGAGATCACGAGTTCGATCCCTGGTGATGCTACAGCCGTCCGTAGCTGGGAGTCCAAGAGAGCACAATTGGCCTCGCTCTCTCTGGGTGGGTAGGATGGCCCCTCCTTCTCCCCCATCACTCAACGAGCTGCTAGTCAGCACAGGCGTCTGTTAGTCCGAGTGCGTTTTGCTGTCCCGTGACATTGCATGAGTGGCAGTTCCAAAAGAAACGGTGGCTGGTTTCACAGGTCTCGGAGGAAGCCTGTGCTGCCTTCACCCTCCTAGTGTTGGTAGTATCGTGTGACTGGGGGAGTCCTAATAACGGGTGGAATTGGAAGTGACTAAATTGGTGAGAAAATTGGGTAAAATAAAAATAGACTGTAGTATGTAGAAATGTTCAAGACAGCATGCAGTAACACTCACTTTGGCAGAAAACACATCCTTCACATGCTTTTTGTACCCAGTTAAGTGTCATTCTATTCCTCTTCCCTCTATTTCTACTTCTTTGTCTTGCATGCACAGCATGATCTACTCACAGATTCCCAATGATGTTCAAGACTGTGAGGGCTATTCTGAAAGATTCAGCTTGAGGTTCTTGACTTAAATAGTTCATGGCGGATTTCGGGGTCTGTTCAGTTTCTTCAGTTTCTTGATGGATCGATTCATATTTGCTACCTGAATTTGCTGAAATGTAGTGGCTTCTTCTATTCTTACATCTACCTGTGCAAGGTCTCCTGTACCACTGTATTTTGCATACTTCAGATGTTTGTGATGAGGTCGCAGGTCAGGTTTTCTTCTTTTTCTGTAGCAGTGGCATCACTAAACCTGCCTGCAAGTCTTTTGCTGTCATTTGGGAATTTTGCTTTGCCTTTCTAACCAGCATACAAGTGGATCGATCCGAGTTCTTGGTTTTCCAGATCTTGACTTCCACAGTTCCCCCTTAATGACATTTCAGACAGTGAAAACTGCAAAATGGAAGTGCTTTGATATCTTTCTAAAGCCCTTTCCTCCTTTGTAGACATCAAATCAGCTTTATTTTCAGATCCTTATCCAACTGCTTAGAGGAGCCCATGGTTGTTGTGTGTTAGCAGAAGAATCAGAGCATTTATTTTACTCTGAAGCTTAGAGTTCTGACTGACAAGTGTCGACCTGCCTATCTAGTCCTAATGAGTCATTTAAGGCCTAACAAATCAACCACTATTACTACATTTACTGATTTATTTTCTTTATTTTTTGAGTTATTCAAATGAAAAATTGCCCTGTGTAGTTTTTAATTTTTTTTAACTGATATTACGTTTTTAACACAAGTGCTTCATTCATATTTCAGAGCCAAAGTGAAGACGGTCACTTTCCTGCTGCCCGTGGAGGACATTTACACTAGCCGGCCTGTGTTGGCGAACCGTGTGCCTGATAGGAGCTCACAAGATCTAAATGCAATTGTGGAAACAGATTCTTGAGGTGGAAAAACGGCACTGACGTCAGGCAGGACCTTGATGGCTGGTGAAGGACATAACCGGGTGGACGCTAATGCTGGTAAATGTTAATGTGGAGGAGGTTTATAACCCAAACTAACTGATTGCTGGCAGCTTGTGTTTTCAGGTCAGCCTGACGTTTGATTTGCAACACCGACATCCAGGCCTCGGTTCTGATTACAGATTTGGTTTCCCCAAATTCATCCGAGCACAGCGACCTAATTCTGCCCACAGTCTTGTTGTTGAGTGCTGCCATCCCTGTATTATTTTCCTCCTGAGCTGTATTCCCACAGATCCTGCCTCCTGCCATAGGGCTGGCTACTATTTCTTTCAAATTGAGTTACTATGAATTGGTGAACTGCTTGTGAGTATAAACTATCTAGTCCTAGCACAAGAGATGGGCGGCTTTAAAAATGACGCTTCATCTCCGGCCTCCCACGTGGATCAGGTGTCCACAGGTCCGCTCGCAGGTCAGATTCCAGCGAAGCCACGTGGCCACTGCACGCGACTCAAGTTCACTTTAGTGGTTGTTCTGGTGTCAGTAGTTCATAATGTGACATCATACTCTGTTTTTAGGAGCTTTGACATGGGAATTTCTGCATAATTCCATGGTAGTTTGATTTGAACTGGTTAAGAACTCACAAGATCTAAATGCAATTGTGGAAACAGATTCTTGAGGTGGAAAAACGGCACTGACGTCAGGCAGGACATTGATGGCCAGGACATTGATTCTTTCTATAAAGAAGTGTACTTACTTCTTTATATTGGTGGTGACAGGAACCAGGGATCACCATGACTATAATCCAAAACCAAAGGTTTTTGTTCAAAATTGCATACTCCTAAAACCTTGTCTCGGCAAATTCATAACCATCCATCCATCCATCCATCCATCCATTTTCTAAGCCGCTTCTCCGTCAGGGACGCGGAGGGATACTGGAGCCTATCCCAGCAGTCTTCGGGCGGAAGGCAGGACACACCCTGGACAGGTCGCCAGTAATTCATAACCATTTCATGTAATGTCTTTTTGCCATGGAGCTTTTAGAGGTGGATGTCTGGTTCCTATTATCACCACTGTGAACAATTCTAAGTGCTAAGTTTAAACTGCTAAGTTTCACAAGAACAGAGCATTTTACACCAAACCACTCTGAACCACTTTGTTTACATCTTAACAATTGAATTTTGAAAATGTGGTGGAAGTCCCCTCTAAGCCAGTCTACGCCTTTGATGTAAACCTGCTAGAGCAGAAAAAGAACGGTAGAACGGCTGAGAGAAATCAGGTTAAATCTGGAATAAGCTCAAGTGATTTTACAGTTTTTTCCTCTACAACTTCTCTATTTTTTCTGTTACTGGTGGTAACACTGGGCCTCATTCTCCAAAATCCTTCCAGGTTTCTTCTTAAGTGTGTTCTTGAGAAAGGTCCAAAGAGAAAGTCTACGTCAGATTCATGACGGGTTCTTAAAGCACAGAACTGCTCTCACCTTTGTGCTCTTGACTGTGTGTAGATTCTGTTCTGAATAAGTGGGTTTTAGGAAAGAAAATTCCTCTTAAGAACGTTTGGTGAATGAGGCCCAGTGTTAGCCGATGAAATGGTAAGGGAATGAAAGAAAATGTCTAAAGCACTTTTTGATTTTTTTTTTTCTGCACATAATCCCTCTTTTCTCTCCCATGTTCCCCTTTTCGCTGAATGTTTACAAATTTGAACAAGTCACAAAAACTGTGAATCTCATGTAAATAGTAAATGCACAGAAATGCACGACTACATTTGTGTTCTCTTGTTTTTCTAGTATAGTCACAACTTGTCATTGACTTCTTCTATGAGGAAACAGAAAAACAGAACAAATGTTCTAATTAAATAGATACAAACATTGACTTGAAATGTCAAAAACAGCAAAAATCTCTTTACTAAACACATGAAATCCTTTAAACATGCTATGATTATAATTTTACACTATGAATTAATTCTGTATCCACCAGAACACGAGCAGCTTTGCTATGCACACACTAGAACTCACTCGGATGCGTCCTTCAAGCAAGATCAAATCTAGCAAATCTGGACCTACAGGGACTCTCTATGCTTTTAGCTCACCACACAGAGTCTGCTACAAACGTGCTTTTTGCTGAGAGCAGTGGGCGGAGGTTCGGCTCCGTCGGGCCTGCGGCGGACGGTGTCCTGGTTCAGCTCAAACGGCTCGACTTCAGACCTGTTCCCACTGTGCAGACTCCCGTAGCTCTCCGAGTCCCGCGATTTACCTGTTTTTAGACACAACTGCACTTACATATCATTGATATCGGGACAAAACCTCGTATTTCAGTTATTTTGGAGCATTTGTGTTGGACACAATGTAATGGGGCAGTTAGTGATTTCAAACTATGTCAGAATATGAAAAACGATAAAACGGGTTTTTTCCTGAAAACGACAATACGTGAAATAATCTGATGATCTGATAACTGCAAAAAATGAATGCAGCTCACTCCACATCCATCCTGCTCTTTGCACTCAAGTAATGTCTACATGAGCCAGTGGATAACCAGGTTTCATTCTAAAGACAAAAGTTTGAACACCCCCTGGTCACGTGACGTTGATTTTCTGAGTGAAAATGAGTTAATGCATCCTTTACAGTGAACACACTTTAAAATAAAGAATTTTCCTGTATATTTTAGGGCACACTTTCTGTTTATTTGCTAAGTTTATTATGTTGGGAAAAAGAACATAAAATTTAAAATGTGCGGTAAAACATTTGCACAGGCCACATTTTATGTTAGACTTTTTCCAGTGTGTTTATTTGCTGAATTTAACAGTAATTGTGCAGTAACTGGCTGGCGGACTGTTCTCAGTCCAGCAGCGACACTGAGGTGTTTAAAAACTCCAGCAGCACTGCTGTGTCTGATCTACTCAGACCAGCACAACACACACTAACACACCACCACCAGTGTTACTGCAGTGCTGAGAATGACCCACCACCCAAACAACACCTGCTCTGTAAGGTTCCATGGGGGTCCTGACCACTGAAGAACAGGTTTAAAGGGGGCTAACAAAGTATCAGAGAAACAGATGGACTACAGTCTGTAACTGTAGAACTACAGAGAGCAGCTATACAGTAAGTGGAGCTGATAAAGTGGACAGTGAGCGTAGAAACAAGGAGGTGGTCATAATGTTATGCCTGATCGGTGTGTATGTCACTGTATTCATGACTTACTAAAACTATTATCCAGCTTTTATCCAGACTGAATCCAGTGATGTCTTAAAGAAAGTAAGGTTTTTTACTTAAGTGGCAGAGCAAACAAACAAGTAGACGACCAGACGGCAAATCGATGAGCAGACTTGACTGCTTAGTTATGCTTCATAGGTTGGCTTTCGCTTGGTGGTTTGCTTTCTCTCTGACTCAAATACAGAGAGGCTGAACACAGTTCTGCCGAAACCATATCCGCCCTGTGACTGGTGAGGACACTGCTTACACAAGCAACACACAAGGCTAGGACCGCAAAATTTACATTGAAAGAGGAGAATTTTGACAAAATACACTAGCCGCTTAAACGATGCTGAGAAGCTATTTACAGGACGTACTTGCTCACAAGAGCAAGATTAACCTACTAACATGGACTAAGATTCTCTTGAACAGATTTTAATCAAGCCTGAGGCAAAGATGTAGAAAACGAAAGCCATCAGATTAGCAGCGTACATGCTCTGAATAACCTGATTATCAGGCTAGAGTCCAGGTGTCTTTATCAGATTTCTCGAAATCCAACAAGGGCTTTAATCCAATCTTAGGCTTGCTTTACATGATGAAACATTCATGCAACTAGTTGCATGTCATGAATTGCCTGCAACAGTTTCTATCCGACTGACACGATGCCATTCAAAAACAGTTGCATGCAAGACAAATTATTACTCCACTACATAGCTGAATTTGGTGTGCCATAACTTTCTCACTATTTAAAGTAACCTGCACTGCGTTATTTACATATTTGCAGCATGTTTTTGCCTTTGTATAACTTACATTTTCACGGCTGTCATTCTTTTCTCCATCTGTATATCTGTCCTTTATTTGTCTGTGGTTCTCTACTACAAATTTGACTTTTAAATCTGTTCTATGTCTGTTAAGCTTTTGAATGTTAAGGTTTGAAGAGATTTTTGGTTATACCTCAATATTTTTATCATTTGGACCTCAAAGTAATCTAAGCTTTGTGCATAATTGAGAGAGGAGGAAATGAATAATGTAGCTACATACACCAATCAGGCATAACATTATGACCATACAGGTGCATTTTGTATGTTCATAGTTTGTTAGCCCCCTTTTACCCTGTTCTTCAGTGGTCAGGACCCCCATGGACCCTCACAGAGCAGGTACTTTTTGGATGGAGGATCATTCTCAGCACTGCAGTAACATTGATGTGGTGGTGGTGTTAGTGTGTGTTGAGCTGGTCTGAGTGGATCAGACGCAGCAGTGCTGCTGGAGTTTTTAAACACTTCAATGTCACTGCTGGACTGAGAATAGTCCACTGACCAAAAATATCCAGCTAACAGTGTCCTGTGGGCAGCGTCCTGTGACCACTGATGAAGGACTAGAGGATGACCAACACAAACTGTGCAGCAGCAGATGAGCTGACGTTTCTGACTTTACATCTACAAGGTGGAGCGACAAGGTAGGAGTGTCTAATAGAGTGGACAGTGAGTGGACACAGTGTTTAAAAACTACAGCAGCACTGCTGTGTCTGATCCAGTCGTACCAGCACAGCACACACTAACACAACACCATCATGTCAGTGTTACTGCAGTGCTGTAGAATGATCCAAAACCCAAATAGTACCTGCTCTGTCAGGGTCCACGGGGGTCCTGACTATCCATGTTCTCACTTTCAATCGTACAATAAACCATCTTGTTTCATTTTCTTGCCCATTTATTTGGTGGCGCCAGTCATTAGAAAGGGCACCGCATGATATGACCACGTGACGCGTTATCGGCATTGTGATGCTGTTTCATAAAACTGCTTTCATGAAGTTGAGACGCTCAAAACTGTTGCGGCTGAATTTCAAGTGAGTTGCAGGACCCACAATTTAGTTTCACTATGTAAAGGCATCTTCAAGATATTGTAGTTTGCTGTTTATTAAAATAAGCTCAGTAACTGCTGAAATCAGATGACTGTATTATTATTATTACTACTAGAGTAAAGGTATCATACCAAATTGAACACATACATCACACACACTGCCTTATTATATTTGTTAGCTTTATAATGAGGAAAAAACTGTAGCATTTTCTGCATTTTCATTGATCTTACCCCCGCTTTAACCCCCTTAAGGGGTTTTAGATCAGGGCCTGAATTCATAAAGCTGGGTGCTGATCTACGACCTACTCCTGTTCAAAGTCAGGGTGATTCAAAAAGATTCATCTGAGTTCAAAGTGCCATATTTTTACAACCGTGAGGCGCCTAGGAATCGCAATCCAACTGAAATGTGGAGCTGAGACCCCTGAGCAGAAAGCGTTCTGCGTTCTCCACTTCAATAAGAGTGAATTCGTCATTACTGTGCAGGGTGATTTTCATGGGCAGTGAAGCTCCAACAGCTCAGAGTGTCCAATGTTGGTTCCACAGCACTGGATGATCTCCGAAATCACACTGAAAGAGCCGTGAGTGCAGCGACACCTGACATGCTCAATCCAGTATGGGATGATTTTGACTATGGTGTTGATGTCGTCCATTCAGCTGGAGGAGGTTCATATTAAGCACTTGTACAATTACATAATAAACTTTATGCTCATGTAAACCATTTACAGTTCACTGCGTTATTCTATAATGATTTACAACTGAAATAAATCATTTTGAAATCTGACTAATCTTTTTGAATCACCCTTGTAAAATGGGCTTTTCTTTGCCACTCCTCATTTGTGTAATATTTAATTTGCAAATAAAGTGAAGCACATTAGAAAGATACCTGTTAGGGTTTTAGCGCTGGGCAGGTCTTCAGTAAACGGAGCTAGAGGCTTGTCATCTGTCAGACTGTCGCCATATCGCATGGCTACAGTGGGCCGTCTGTCACTACTTTGAATAGCTTTAGGAAAGCAGGGAGGGGGAGAGAGAGAGAGAGAGAGAGAGAGAGAGAGAGAGAGAGAGAGAGCTTCAGTAGAGCAGTTACTGAATCCAACTGAGAGGGAGAGTATTGTTTTAGCCACTGTAACTTAGTTTAGACCTCTGAAATCACATCATCACTTTATAGTTGGTGACATGCCCATATACACTATTCATTTCCAAAAGGTATTCAGTCGTCTGGCTTCACACGCATATGGACTTCAACATCCCATTCTTAATCCATAGGGTTTAATATGATGTTGGCCCACCCTTTGCAGCTGTAACAGCTTCAACTCTTCTGGGAAGGCTTTCCACAAGGGTTAGGAGTGTTTATGGGAATTTTTGACCGTTCTTCCAGAAGCGCATTGGTGAGGTCAGACACTGATGTTGGATGAGAAGGCCTGGCGCTCAGTCTCCACTCTAATTCATCCCAAAGGTGTTCTGTCTGGTTGAGGTCAGGACTCTGTGTAGGCCAGTCAAGTTCTTCCACACTAAACTCGCTCATCCACGACTTTATGGACCTGCTTTGTTCACTGGTGGGCAGTCATGTTGGAACAGGAAGGGGCCGTCCCCAAACTGTTCCCACAAAGTTGGGAGCATAAAATTGTCCTAAACCTCTTGGTGCTGAAGCTTTAAGAGTTCCTTTCACTGGAACTAAGGGGCCGAGCCCATCTCCTGAAAAACAACCCCACACCATGATCCCCCCTCCACCAAACTTTACAACTGGCACAATGCAGTCCGACAAGTACCGTCTCCTGGCAACCACCAAACTCCCAGATTTGTCCATTGGAACGCCTCTAAAGTCCAGTGGCGGCGCTTTACATCACTGCATTCCACGCTTTGCATCTGCTTGGCCATGGAAACCCATTCCATGAAGCTCTCTACGCTGTTCTTGAGCTGATCTGAAGGCCACATGAAGTTTGGAGGTCTGTAGTGATTGACTCTGCAGAAAGTTGGTGACCTCTGCGCACTATGCCCCTCAGCATCCGCTGAACCCGCTCTGTCATTTTACGTGGCCGACCACTTTGTGGCTGAGCTGCTGTCGTTCCCAATCGCTTCCACTTTGTTATAATCCCACTGACAGTTGACTGTGGAATATTTAGTAGTGAGGAAATTTCACGACTGGACTTGCTGCACAGGTGGCGTCCGATCACGGTACCACGCTGGAATTCACTGAGCTCCTGAGAGCGACCCATTCTTTCACTAATGTCTGTAGAAGCAGTCTGCAGGCCGAGGGGCTCGGCTTTATACACCTGTGGCCATGGAAGTGATTGTAACACCTGAATTCAATGATTTGGATGGGGGAGTGAAAACTTTTGCCAATATAGTGTATGTATCCTGAGATCTAAACCATTCATCTCTATGGACAAAATCTACAGCGTGATTTTTGTCAGTGAATCATCACTGGAATTGAGTCAACATGAATATTGCTAACTGCAAGCGTAAGGCTGAAGGCTAAAGAACATCACGCAAATAAACAACATAAAAATTCTAAATATTGTGACATTTTCTTATTTTAAAGCTACTCCATGTGACTCTTTTTTATTTTTGCTGTGCTGTTTGGAAAATAAACATATAGGCTCAACGTTCAAATGCAAAAACAAATTCTTTGCCCCTCACAACATAAGCAAATGGAAACAATGAATGGGCTGTTTACCATTTTTGAAAAAGTAAACACTTCATGTCGAAGGTTTGCAAACTAAAGCGAAGTCACACACTGCAAAATATGGTATCTTGTCAAGTAAAATTATTTTAAATATAATCAATAAATCTAATATTTCTCCTCGTAAGATTGTTGTAAGCTTAATTTAAGATTATTTAACTTATTTCTGGACATTTTTACTGGTGTTATGTAATATTATTAAGTAAAATTATCTCACTATATTGGCAGATAATTGCTTGTTGTAAGAAATGTGCTTGAAACCAGCAAAATTATATACCAGTATTGTCTAGAAGTAAACTAGATAATCTTATAATAAATGCAAAGCCATCTCAACATGGGAAATATTAGGTATATTGACTAGATTTAAGATCATTTCACTTGATACCACTTTTTGCAGTGCATTTTTCATTAAATACAGTCATGAGAAAAAATGTGGGCTCCCCAGGTCAAATGACATATTTATGCTATATTTTAATCACTAAACCACCTCGTAATTCAGAGGATCCAGTGAAATTTTTGGAAAAATACAACAGCTGTGATAATAGGATATTTATGTTAAGTATTGCACAGAAAAGAGCAGAAACTTGGCGTACGTTGCAAAGAAGGTCTGAAGGAAGGAAGCTCAGCACTGCAGTCAAGGCCGGCGTGAACCGACTCCTGACCTGAGCCGGCCTCCCTCGTGCAGCGGCCCATAATCTCACTGTAGGTAGCTCTCAAGTTCTTCAGGAGGAAGTAGGTCCGCATCCTGCCTTTACCCTTCACCTCGATCTCCCCGCGCTCCTCTAACTGAAAGCCCTTCTCCCGCAGAGCGCTGCATAAACAGCAAACAGGGGTGTCAAGAAGGACCTAATCCATCTATAATAACAACAACGGTTAATCTCAGTTTAACTGTATTATTATTCAGCTATGTTATCATTTTTATATTAACAAAGTAACTGAAAACTCGTTGCTTGATGGGTTAGTGTTATGAAAATTAATTTAGATTAATTGGTTCCCTCTAGATCACTCTTATTGTTTGAGAAAAGTGTGCCTTTAAAGTTCTCATATCACTGAAAACTGAATTTTCCCTTACTTTTTTTAATAGAAAAGTACGTAGTATGCAATCATTGCTAAAGCTTCAAAAACTACTGTTCACCCCACTTCACAGTTTTGAATTCACTGCTTTTGTGATGTCACAAAAAACAATTCATTTACATACATCTGTCTATTCAACCTACATCAGTGTATCCCTGCCTATTCACTCTAACATTATAAGCAGTGTTTCAGCCTGAAAGGGGCACAGTGCAGGGCAGCCAATCAGAACAGAGCTCATTTAGATACATCAGTCTTAAACACAAAGTAAAAAAACAGCCTGTTTAACCCTTTAATATGCCAGGCTTATTACATACCAAGGCTTATTATTCAGTTACTACAGGGACTTAAAACTATGTTAAGGGGCTAAATTGTCAGGGATAAAGATGTAACCATTCATGTAAAAATGAACTGTGACTGTTTTTGGTACATTATTAGTGGATCTCTGGGGGAAAATTTAAGACACAAAAGTAAAATGTGATATGAACCCTTTAATACACCTGAGAATCTTAATGACAGTAATAAAGGCTTTAAATAGAGATTTTAACTCACTGATAAACGGTGGGGCTGAGGTGGATCTGGTCAGGTAGGCCATGGCTCTCCATGCGAGAGGCCGTGTTCACTGTGTCTCCGAACAGGCAGTAGCGTGGCATTTTCTCCCCAACTACACCTGCAAGCACTGGACCACTGTGCAAGCCCACCCGAATCTGCAGGCAGCAAGACAGAAATCACACATACAACACCAATATCACCAACATACATAATACCAACATCACCAACCCTCAATTCAGGTGAGATCTTGTTAATATTGACAAAAAATAACCAGCACTATTTAAAATAGTTATGTATACTGTTTTATTTCTCTGTGTGCATTTAATAAGTTCACTGTATTAAACTGTTCATTTCATTGGAATAGAAATTTAGAGGAAATGTTATTGTAACAGTTATATTAATATATTCACAAATATCCATTATTTTTGTATATATATAGAAAAATTCTCTAAATTTCTGCACAATTCAATTATGATGCCAGTTTTTCACAGTGGTGAAAACAGGAAACAGACATCCAAAGAGGTAAAACTAAAAGAAACACCATGAATTTTTAAAAGTTACCGCATAATTAAAAGGTTAAGATGTAAACAGAGCAGCTCAGAGCGGTTTGGTGTGAAATGCTCTGTTCTAGAGAAACTTATCGAGTCAGAATTGTTCACAGTGGTGGTGATAGGAACCAGACGTGCACGTCTAAAAGCTCCCTCCCCTGTCACCACCACTGTCACCAGACATTTCACACCAAACCACTCTGAATCACTCTGTTTACATCCCAACCACTGAATTATGCAGAAATTTAGAAAATTCAGAGGAATTCCCCTTTAACCTGTGTACTGCTCAGACCCAAATTTGACCTGAATAGGGCCTCCTGTGACGGGGTTGGTGACTTCTTTAGCTGCCATAATCATGCCAAGGGCAAAGTTAGCCACCCGCTCTGCATGACTGGACACTGGGATTGGCACGCCGCCCACCACCATGTAGGCATCACCTATTGTTTCAACCTATAAGATCAACAAATCCACAGTCAGAGACAAATCGCTGGTACTTTCACTCTTCAAGGCATTTTCATGATGTGTCTCATGATATTTTGTTTTTCAAAAGGTGGTGAAGATGTTATAAAATGTGCCAACATAAATAAATAAAACTAATTATTAAGGATCAGTAAGAAAAAAAATAAATGAATGGTAAAAATAAATCAACAGGCTGACAACCAATCAGCTGCTTGTTGTTATGCTGTTCATGCAGCTACTATTCACTGGTTGTTGTTGTCGTTTACAGGCTATCTATCTAGTCTAAATCTGTATTTGCTATTGTTCCGCGTTCTACACGTACTAAACATATGCAACATATACTCATGATGTAATTCATCACAATAACATGATCCTCATCATCTCTATTTGTTACTATATGAGGATTACAGGTTTACCTTGTAAACGTTGTGCACAGTGGTGAGGCGGTCAAACCTCAGGTACATGGAGTTGAGCATGAAGACGATCTGAATGGGCTCACACTGGGAGCAGATGTTGGTGAAGGTGACCACATCACTGAAGAGGATGGTGCACTCCTTAAATTCACCTAGAGAGAAGCACAAGACCAGAAACCATCAATTATACACTGTGTGCACAACTATTAGGCAAGTGAGTATTTTGACCATATTATCATTTTTAGGCATATTTTCTAACTCCAAGCTGGATAAACTTGAATGCTTAATGGATTTAAGCATAGCAGGTGATGTGTATCTGTGTAATGAGGGAGGGTGTGGCCTAAGGAGGCCAACACCCCATATCAAGGTGTGCATAATTATAAGGCAGCTTTTTTCTTTAGGCAAAATGGGCCAAAAAAGAGATTGAACTGACTCTGAAAAGTTAAAAATTACCAAAAGTTATTGCTAAGATATTGGGGTGTGATCACAGAACCATCAAACGTTTTGTTGCAAATAGTCAACAGGGTCGCAAGAAACGTGCTGAGAAAAAAAGATGCAAATTAACTGCCAAGGATTTGAGAAGAATCAAGCGTGAAGCCACCAGGAACCCATTATCTTCCAGTTCTGTCACATTCCAGAACTGCAGCCTAGCTGGAGCATCAAGAAGTACAAGATGTTCAGCGCTCAGAGACGTGGCCAAGGCTGAAACCCAACCACCACTGAACAAGACACATAAGCTGAAGTGTCTAGACTGGTCCAAGAAGAATCTGAAGATTTTTCAGAGGTTTTATGGACTGATGAAATGAGAGTGACTCTTGATGGACCAGATGGACGGGCCCGTGGCTGGATCAGTAACAGAGCTCCACTTCAAGTCAGACGCCAGCAAGGTGGAGGTGGGGTACTTGTATGGGCTGGTATTATTAAAGATGAGCTGGTTGGACCTTTTCGGGTTGAAGATGGGCTCAAAATCAACTCCCAAGCCTATTGCCAGTTGTTTAAGCAGTGGTCCAGGAAGAATCTGCATCTTTCAAAAAGACGATGATTTTTCTGCAGGACGATGCTCCATCACATGCAGCCAAGTACTCCTCTGCATGGCTCGCCAGTAAAGGCATTAAAGATGAAGAACTTATGACGTGGCCCCCTTCATCACCTGACCTGAACCCAACTGAGAACCTGTGGGCAGTTCTTAAACGGGAGATTTACAGTGAAGGAAAACAGGACATCTCTCTGAACAGAGTCTGGGAGGCTGCGGCTGCTGCTGCACAAAAAGTTGATCGTCAACAGATCAAGAAACTGACCGACTCCATGAGTGGAAGGATTATCACTGTTATTGAAGAGAAGGGCGGCTATATTGGTCACTTATTTTTTTTTCATATATATGTCAGAAATGTTCATTGGAAAGTTTTGAGTTGTTTGTTTATAATTCTCACTTGAACAGATGAAAATAAAGTGAGATGGGAAAATGTTTTTCATTTAGCTGCGTAATAATTCTGCACCATTATAGTTTCCCAATAAACGTGCACATATAGAAATTCTCCATAGAAAGCCAAAACTTCACTTTATTTTTCTTAAACATTCATGTTTAAGGTTTAACATTTTGGATTAACCGAGAGCGCTGTAGCTGGTTATTAATAAAAATAATCCTCAAAAACAAGACTTGCCTAAGAATTGTGCACACAGTGTAATATGGCAATGAGTGTAACTGAGAATAGAGAATACAGAATTGTCTGTAATAATCATGGCTTATTTTCTCAACATTTAGACTGATTATGTCAAAATAATGACTTATTGTCATGAGAGTCTGACCCATTATATTGCATTGTATTAACCCTTGTGTGGTGTTGGTGTGTTGGTGACTCAGTGGTCTGGTGGACCCACCGCATTATTGTTTTTAAATCAATACAGCCATAAAAATGAAATACAAGATGTTTAAAATATCACAAGTGTCCAGGGTAGGGTTCTACTTTAGCAGCTGTAGCCAGTCAGCAGCCTGTCCTTGTTGTCCACCCTCACACACACACACACATATACAAACACATACACATACAGACACACACACACTAACAGCAGGCCATGTAGGAGGAGAACAGTGTAAAGGACACAGCACCTCCACACTTTTACTCCTAACACCACAACATAAATGTGTGGGGGGTGAACAGTGTGAAGCCACTGAAAATGGGTTATTTAATACGTTCTTCACAGAAAATGAGCAAAGAACAAGAATGTGAGAGTGAAATAACAAATCACGTCATTTTTATTTTGGTAAACACTGAAAATCAGTCGCACAGACCCCAACACCACACAAGGGTTAATTTCAGGAGATTTCGATGGATTATGTCAAAATAATGGCTTTTTTTTTTTTAATCATAACTGATCTACGCTACTGCTCACACGTTTGTAGACACTTGCCTTAATAATGACTGTTACTCTGTAATAAATGATACAGTGGATACAGTTCACAGTATTTTGGGAACAACATAAAGTATAACATGGAAAAAACAGAAGTGTTATTTTCTGTTTACTGGAGTTTGTTGTCAGTAAAACGCTACAAATAGTTGTTTTATTAGCGAGTTTTGGTTATCGTCTTTCAAATATAAGGCGTGGCGGGTGTCAGTTTCTTTAGAAGTTCGTTCTCAGGGCAACACAGATTTCTCACTCATCATGAAAGCATTTAGCATCATAAACATCTCAATTTTTACAGCTTCCTACAAACTGTTTGAACCTTGTAAGAAATAAGTTTCATCCTAGAGTCATTTTATATGACTAAAATTAGTGACTTCAAACTTTTGGGTGGCAGTGAATATTGAAATAATGGCAAACTTTCTTGAGACTGTAACTGATTATAACAAAGAAATGATTATTTTCTCAAGATTAAGACTAATTACATCAAAATGTCTTAAGATTTTGATCAATTATGTTCTTGAGAACTTCACAAATTCTCTTTGACTAGTGCACCAGCTCACCTCCAGGTACAATAACAATAAGAAAATGCATGTGACAGATAAGTATACCCCTACACTGTCAGACCACGATTATGTATGAATAATTATAGCTGACTAATATTTAATAGTTCACACGTTTCAGCATCGGATCACACTGACGTGTTCACCTAACAGAAGGGGCTCAGGTCTGTATCCCTAGTTTCTGTGCTGAACTCTGTTCTGGTGACTGTTTGTGGTTTGTGTGTGGGGTAAGTGAGTACGTCGGTCTGTCGTTTGGTGCACAGGAAGTTTCTCAGTTCTATTCTTAAAGTTGCGTCTGGGGGCTCCCCTATGCAGGCTTCCCTCCGTGGGCTAGAGCTTCAGAGACGAGCCTCTTGGCTTTATTAATAATGAATGAGTCTGCGGCAGAGCCTGAGAAACAGCCAGCATCACTACGTTTCACTCAGCTGGGCTTTAGATCTACAGAACGATCCCCAAGCGACCGAGTGAATGTCCAGACAGCTTCATCCTGGTTTACTGAATGACCTCCTCCTATCTGTTAATTTCCTACTGTACATTGGAAAAAGTGCTGTTTTGTTTGGTTTGCCCTGCACTGAAGCCACAAGCCTAAGGTACAATCTTGAAAGGATGGTTCTTCGCAGGTTCTTTGGTACAAAGTTCTATATGGAACTATGAATACTCAAAGAACTGTTCGCCTGATTAAATGGTTCTTTGCAAGGTTTTTCAGACTGATGGAGAACGTGTTATATATGGTTCTATGTAGAACCTTTTTGAAAAGGGCTGTATATAGCATCAAAAAGAGGTTCTACTACTGTTACAATGTCTATATAGAATCCTTTTCAAATAGGTATGATTTTGTATATGGTTAGTATTGGACATTATTGGGTAATTTGGGTTGCAGCTTTTAGCTTATTGCCTTATTGTTTTATATTAAAGAATGTTACATATTGCACTTAGAAGAAATGCATATCTTTTAAACAGCTGTCTTTGAAGCATGAAAACACTAAAGCATGAAATGAGCATTGGAGTTATCTGCTTTTGCCAAAAAACAAAATTTAAATTACAAAAAAAATCAGTTTCATTTTACCTATATCTTGTTGAATAATTTTAACAAACTGATTTTAACAACTGATTGATATTTTTTATTTTGATTAATGATTAATTTTGATTGATATTGCCTGGAACGTACAATAAAAAAAAATGGACCTAGGCCTGCAGACTGCTTCTACAGACATTAGTGAAAGAATGGGTCGCTCTCAGGAGCTCAGTGAATTCCAGCGTGGTACCGTGATCGGACACCACCTGTGCAGCAAGTCCAGTCGTGAAATTTCCTCACTACTAAATATTCCACAGTCAACTTTCAGTGGTTTTATAAAGAAGTGGAAACGACTGGGAACGACAACAACTCAGCCATGAGGTCACCAACTTTCTGCAGAGTCCATCGCTACAGACCTCCAAACGTCATGTGGCCTTCAGATCAGCTCAAGAACAGCGTAGAGAGCTTCATGGAATGGGTTTCCATGGCCGAGCAGCTGCACCCAAGCCTTACATCACCAAATGCAATGCAAAGCGTGGAATGCAGTGGTGTAAAGCGCCGCCGCTGGACTCTAGAGCAGTGGAGACGTGTTCTCTGTCTCTATCATGCTTCTCCATCTGGAAATCCGATGGACGAGTCTGGGTTTGGTGGTTGCCAGGAGACAGTACTTGTCTGACTGCATTGTGCCAAATGTAAAGTTTGGTGGAGGGGGGATTATGGTGTGGGGTTGTTTTTCAGGAGTTGGGCTCGGCCCCTTAGTTCCAGTGAAAGGAACTCTTAATGATTCAGCACCAAGAGATTTTGGACAATTTCATGCTCCCAACTTTGTGGGAACAGTTCAGGGACAGCCCCTTCCTGCTGACTGACTGCGCACCAGTGCACAAAGCAGGTCCATAAAGACACGGATGAGCCAGTTTGTTGTGGAAGAACTTGACTGGCCTGCACAGAGTCCTGACCTCAACCCCATAGAACACCTTTGGGATGAATTAGAGCGGAGACTGTGAGCCAGGCCTTCTCGTCCAACATCAGTGTCTGACCTCACAAATGCGCTTCTGGAAGAACGGTCGAAAATTCCCATAAACATTCCTAACCTTTGTGGAAAGCCTTCCCAGAAGAGCTGAAGCTGTTATAGCTGCAAAGGGTGGGCCAACATCATATTAAACCCAATAGATTAAGGATGGGATGGCACTCAAGTTCATACGTGTGTGAAAGCAGGTGACCGAATACTTTTGGCAGTATAGTGTATCTGTTCATTCTCTATTAATCTGAAGAAACATTTAAGCATGCAAATGGTTCTATATAGAATTCCTGTTTGTAAATAGAACCATTCCCCTTACTAAAGAACCCTTAAAGAACCATCTTTTTTAAGTGTGTAGTTCACTATAATGGTAATATTTTATGTGCTGTATGTTCCTCTTTTCTTCTCAGGTAAACTGTTGCGGGGATTTGAGCCTGTGTGCCCTGATGAGTTGTGCATCGACCTGAAGACTTCCTGCAATGTCTTTCTTTCTCTTTGTTTACAGTAAACCTTTCCTCTCCTCCTCGTCTCATTCACCTGCCTCCACTCTCTTGCCCTCCTTCAGCTGGTTGGCCACGTGTTTGGGCAGCATGGCATACAGCAGGTTCTCCGTCTTCTGCTTTTCCTGCTCCAGATGCTGTGAGAGCTGCCGCAGCTGCTCCTTTTTGCGCTCTAGCTGGCTGGACAGCTCCATCTCGGCCAGCCGCTGCTGATTGAGCAGGATGAGGTGGCGTGTGGCGTCATGGGGGGCGATGTCAGACAGGTACATGCGCCTCTCCTCCAGCTCCTGCAGGCTGCGCAGCAGAGGAGATGCCTGGTACAGCATGCAGTGCAGAGAGGCCATCCACAACATCTGACCTGAGAAAAGAGAGATAAAGTAGAGAAAGTCTGATAACGGAGAGCAAAGGCTGAATTAAATGGGTTTAACCCTTAGGACCCCTCAGCCTGCAATTTGCCAAAAAGAATAGGTCATTTCTAGCCTTCCTAACCTCAGAACAGTTTAAGGTACAGACATGATCCACATATCAGAACATTCAGCAGACCCGCCCCTAACTAGCAAGCATGATGTCATTGAGCTGCGACATCAGCATCGGTGAGTAATTCGGCTCCGAAAATCACCAAAATCCTGATATTACTGCTGCATTTTGGCCTTCACAATCCAACAAAGGGTTAAAAGAGTGACATGATTCTCACATCAAATCACTCATCAGACTCTGCCCTCACCATCCAGAGTGTTTCACTTTTATATGGGCAGAGGTATCCACTGTAAAAGGTATCTCGGCAAGTGAAATCATCCTAAATCCAGTCGATATATCTAATATTTCTTATTTCGAGATGAATGTAAGCTTATAATAAGACTATTTAGCGTATTTCTAGATGTTTTACATGTTTTAAGTAATTTTATCAAGTAAAATTCTTTCCCTGTACTCGCAGATAATTTGCCTCGTATCTCCAAAATGGTAACTTTACAGGAGAAGGAAAAAAACGTCTTTACTTTTAATGTAAGTCAATGGAACCAGACATTTTTCCAAGTCATTTTGGGCTGTTTCCTTTGGTCCATTCATCATGAAATCTACAAACAATGTGAAGGACAATGGGTATTTTCAAATTATGCCAAAAACTGAAAAACAAAAATAGAGATACCAGGTTTTCTTCCAACAGCAGCGATATTTTTCACAACAAGTAAAATGATCTGCCAACACAAGGAGACAATTTTACTTGATAAAACTACTTCAAACAAATAAAAATGTCCATATATAAATTAAATTATGTTATACCAAGCTTACAACAAGCTCAAGATGAGAAATATTACATATGTTGACTAGATTTAATAAGATTTCACTTGCCAATATTTAATATTTTGCACTCTCGGCATCCATGTGTATGTTGTGTTTTTATCGAATACATCAGAAATTGTTTGAAAATGTAAATGTAAGAGAAAATGTTGTCTTAATATATTTGTATATTAGCCCAGCCTAGTTCCAACTTCCCAGAAGAGTACAGGCTGTTATTGTAGCAAAGAATATCCTTCATTAAAATAAAAAATAAAACAATGCCGCAGGAACTGGTGTCAAATGTGTTTTTCCCTAAAAGATCAAGGTTGATCAGACAGCTAAAGCATATAAAGGCTCAGCTAGTGTTTATTTCTCATCTCCCACCTCTGAGCTCAAGCATGGGTGTTTCCTTCCAGCACTCGGGCATCATGTCTCGACGAGTCTGCAGAACAAAGTGACTGTTGATGAACTTGCGGATGCTAGCGATGGTGAAGGTGACCTCTGGGTGCAGGATGGTGAAGTACTGGTCCAGTTGGATCCCCATGGTCTGTAATCCTGGCACGATCTTCTGCACTGTCACCCCTGCCTGCCGCACCCTAAGCTGGATGGATGGAAGAACAGCGGAAGAGCTTTAGTGCTACTCTGGATATCAGTAGTGTAGCGCTTTTCTTAGATGGTACATAGTTAAGCCAAAATACACTATACTGCCAAAAGTATTCGCTCGTCTGGCTTCACACGAATATGAACTTGAGTGACATCCCATTCTTAATCCATAGGGTTTAATATGATGTCGGCCCACCCTTTGCAGCTATAACAGCTCTTCTGGGAAGGCTTTCCACAAGGGTTAGGAGTGTGTTTATGGGAATTTTTGACCGTTCTTCCAGAAGAGCATTTGTGAGGTCAGACACTGATGTTGGACGAGAAGGCCTGGCTCACAGTCTCCACTCTAATTCATCCCAAAGGTGTTCTATCGGGTTGAGGTCAGGACTCTGTGCAGGCCAGTCAAGTTCTTCCACACTAAACTCGCTCATTCATGTCTTTATGGACCTGCTTTGTGCACTTTTACGTGGCTGACCGCTTCGTGGCTGAGTTGCTGTCGTTCCCAATCACTTCCACTTTGTTATAATCCCACTGACAGCTGACTGTGGAATATTTAGTAGTGAGGAAATTCCACGACTGGACTTGTTGCACAGGTGGCGGTACCACGGTACCACGCTGGAACTCACTGAGCTCCTGAGAGCGACCCATTCTTTCACTAATGTCTGTAGAAGCAGTCTGCAGGCCTAGGGGCTCGGCTTTATACACCTGTGGCCATGGAAGTGACTGGAACACCTGAATTCAATGCATTTGGATGGGTGAGTGAATACTTCTGGCAATATAGTGTACATTTAATGAAAGCCTTTAAGCTCTCATCAGTCTGAACAAACACAAGTTACGTGAGATGTGCTGTCTTACTTCTTCATCAAACACAATATGAAAAGGAAAGGCATTGCAGAAAGTCTTCAGGTCGATGCACAGCTCATCAGGGTACACAGGCTCAAATCCCCTCAACAGTTTACCTGAGCAGAAAAGAGAAATATTCAGTAGTGAACACAAAATGACAATATGTTACCATTATGGTGAACTAGACACTTAAACATGATGGTTGTTTAAATGGAGTTATGACATAACTGAAATTTGAGGAAAGACCACGCTTAAACTCCTCCTACTTAATTCTAGCGTCCTATAAATACCAGTTCTTAACTCCTCCTACTCGTGATGAATTTCGCACCCCACGTCCTCCCCTTTCTCCTCCTCGCCCACGCATGCATGATCTTTAATGGGGGGTCGGCCTTCTCACGACGCGCAGAAGCCGTACCGAACTCTAGCCCAAAATTCCTCACAGTTCCACTCCACTCTTCATCTCACTTACACAGGCGTGGTCTGCTTTCGCAAAGGGTACTTTAGGGAATGGTTCTACATAGGACCATTTGCTTAAGCCAGTGTATAAGTATTTCTTTACATGGTGAAATGGTTCTTCCGATTGATGGAGAATAAGTTTTATATGTTTTTATATACCAGTTAGCTCTGGCCATGCAAGCTGATTGGTTGAGGAGTTATTTCACCATAACAGCAGTTGTTTCACAAACACTGCATCACTCCGCTGAGATGCTGTAGCTAAGCAACAACCTAGGACACGCTCAAGCCATTTGAATGTTGTTACTTTGTGCACAAACAGAAAATGGATACTTTTAATTTCATATTTTGACCCACAGCCGATTTGTTCAGACTGAAGATGAGACGACACTAAATTCCCAAACTGTCATCACCACTTAGCAGCTTTTCAGTCGGCAGCTGTGACAGAAGAACAGCGAATCAACCTGGAATCAGGCAGAAATGAACCCAACACCATTCGCCAAACTAAATGGGCTGTAAGAAGCTTTACAGACCGGCTGGAACAAAACAACATTAATACTGATCTAGCAAAAATAAAACTGAGCTAAACTTTATATTTATGGCTCAGTCAGATTTGGCCAGACTCTGAAGATGAGACTACGCATTTGTCGAATGGTATTCAGTGAATTTCTGGCCGATTCCACGTTGTTTAGATGTGCTTCTGTCACAGCTGCCAACTGAAAAGCTTGCTTGAACTATAATTTGGCGGAAAGAACTGTGAACATTAAAACATATTAAATGCAGCCCAATTTATTTCTTACTTTATTTCTTACGTTATTCATTAATCAAGGTCGTGTGTTATCGCCTTCAACTCATGCCTGCAACCAAATCATAGCCGTGATGTTATTTTGTGATAACACACTCCCTCTTGTATTTTATTGCTTACATATGTAGAATCTTTTTTTTAAATTTCTATATAGCACCAAAAAGGGTTCTGCTATTGTTACAAGCTATAAATGGAATCATTGCCTTTACTAAAGAACTCTTGTAGAATCTTTTTGATTGTGTATATCACAGCATGCTTTTTGAATAATATCATATTTTTACATATCTACTTATCATAAATGTCTTACTGCTAGTAACGCTCATTATACCATCTTTTTTATTCATTTATTGTCCCAGTTCTTGGGTTTTTTCTCCTGTTCCTTCTTAGTTCATCACTGCAAATGTTGAATTGAAAAAAAGCAAAAACAAAAAGTTTTCAGCCTCATTTAAATGTGTCACTGCCGATTTGCTGGTGCAACTTGCCAACCTAAGAAAAAAACAATGCAAACATTTGAACACCCCTATCCAAATTACACATTTGCTAATTTGCACAAATTTTGGATTTTAATGAGCAGTTTTTTCTTTCTTATTTCAATTTATCAAAATTCTTTCTTTTAATTCAGAAAACTATTAGTGATTGTGCATTAAAGTGTGCAGAAGACTGTTATCTCTAGTGTTCTCTGTGTTAACTTTACACTTAGAAAATCAACAAAACATAACCATCACTGGCTTTTACCTTTTCCCAGCTGCACCAAGCTTCTGACGGTCTCCCAGTGGTTCCTCCATGCACCTGTATGTTTTTTTATCTGTTTCAATATTTCCACCTCCTGGAAAAAAAACAGTAGTGTCCGATAATATTCAGGGCTTAGGATGGTTAAAGGAATCACTAAACCCTA
This sequence comes from Pygocentrus nattereri, assembly GCF_015220715.1. Classification (NCBI taxonomy): domain Eukaryota; kingdom Metazoa; phylum Chordata; class Actinopteri; order Characiformes; family Serrasalmidae; genus Pygocentrus; species Pygocentrus nattereri. The sequence goes on from NC_051229.1 coordinate 36,967,939, forward strand.
GAAATAAAAAGTAAAAATGTTACATGCATTCCTTTAGTAGCGGCAAATGTCAGCCAGAATGGTTTTAAACTCCTTTAAGTAGCATTAAAGTGTCCATAATATGAAAACGAGTTCGATTTCTAGGTTCTTGCACATCAGGCACCATTTAATGGGAACGGGAAAAGGAAGCTGGCAAATGAGAAGCGACTTCAGCCTCACAAAATGTTGAATGTTGAGAGACATTTTACAAGAAACTGTTCTGTTTTTGTTGAAAAGTTTCCTGCTGGAGATGCGAGAAAAGCGGCTATAACTGAGCTTCAGTTTGAAGCAGAGCAAAGTAAATCTGCGTTTTTGTTTATATTATATTTTTATCATATACTAGCACATCCTGAGACATATTTACAGCCAAGATGGTAAAATGGACATTGAATGTTGTGGCAAAAAGGACGTTTGATTTTTACTGAAAGGACAAAATGGCACTACTTAACATTTGGGTTGCCACCTGTTGTACTACGTAAACATTTGTTCAACACCACTCACTCCCCAGTTCATACGGTCCATAAATGGAAACTCAGCTGCAAAAGCAGATTCACTGTTTTTGTGATGTCACAAGTGCATACTCATTAACAAATATCCTATAGCAGCTTCTGATGGTCTCCCAGTGGTTTCAATAACAGTGTTTATAAGTAAATTCAAAACAACTGTACATAATAAAAGTAATTCACACTTACAGTCACAACTGTAAAATGAAAATGCAATGAGAGTCTCAAATAAGAGTGAAAATGTAGGTTTTAAATTCAGACTAATAGTAACGGGAAGGCAATGCAGGGGCCAATAGCAGCTCAATATAGAGGGGCCAATAAATTAATGGCTTTGAATTCAAATATAAGCATTTTAAGGGGAACCCAACTGTTAAAACGTGCATGCCTTTAAATACTGTACATGTCCAGTACTACTAAAATATGATAAATAAACCAAATTTAAATGCTTTATTATAATAAATGACAAATAGTTAAAATCCCTCTGCTAACAGGCTACCACTGGCACAGTATGATGTCATACGGCTGCACAAGACTCGGCAAGTGCGGCCTGAAGATCTTAAAGACATTATCATTCATTTATGCAGAGTTGACATATTGTCCGTTTTGCACTTTCTACCTGTTTGTTGGTGCGCGCTGCGCCGTGTCTGCAGCCCGAGGCCTGAACGCGCTGCGGAGGTGAGGCTGTATTTCTGCTGCACATTTTCTCCGAGAAGGCTGGGCGGAGGGTTATGAGGAAAACAACATGCTCCTTCTTCCCTGTCCTCTCCACCTCCTCCATCTGATTCACGACCTCCATCTCAATCCGACTGCTGAAGAAGTCTTTCGCTACGGCTCCGATGATGCCTGCAGTCATAATTAGCATGTGGTGAAGTTTGACCCAAAGATGCTTCCAGATACACTTTTAAAAATAACTGCTCTACGCTTGGACTTGACTGGGTATAGAAACTTATTTTACATCCCATGTGTCAAACACAAATCAGGCCTGCAACACATTCCTCTCCAGCCCACAAAATATGAACATTTTCTGTTCAACTTTCTATTATTTTCCATGTCATAATGAACTCCACTACAGTCCGCAGCATGCACTGCAATGTACAGTCTGTGGGGCAGCGGTTACACCTCAGTTCTACAAGTCGTATCACCAAACACACTAACTGCATTTCAGCTGCAGTTCAACCAATATACTGAATTATATACATTACATACAATATCGCTGTTGTCAGAAGTGGTAACTTTACAGGAGAAGGAAAAAACATACTTGAGTTTTAATATAAGTCAGTGGAACTATTTCCAAGTCATTTTGGGCCGTTTACATTGGTCCATTTTTTATGGAATTTACAATAATTGTAAAGGGCTACAAGTATTTTCAAATTACGTCACTGAAAAAAACTGGAAGACACAAATTAAGATACAAGATTTTCTTCTGACAGCAGCGATAAACACTTAACATTAGCTCAGCAGCTCAGAATTTCAGCCCAAGTCTTATGAACTTAAAGAAATTCAGATTCAGATTCAGATTCAGATTCAGATTCCTTTATTGATCCCAGGGGGAAATTGCAGATGTTTCCAGTTCAAGCAGATAGGTAGGTTTAAAAGGCCGTGCTCCTGGGGACAACTGATTTTTGAATATTTCAAGCATTCATGTAATATTTCAAGGTCTACTAGAAGTGTCTATAGTTTACTGTTGAGCTTTTTGTGCATGCTTGAATAAACAACGGTCAGCTCGGGTTATAGCAAGAAAAACACAGGTGCTCTCTGGCCAACAGTTTGGTTAAGATTTTTTTAATATGACCCTTTCAATGGTAGTTTGACACCCCTGGTTCACGTGATGTTAAACTTTTTTCAATCTACGCAATTAGAAAGAAGTTCAGCTCACCAGGCACGATGTGGCAAAGACCCCTGCGGTCAGAATAATAGTGTAAGAGCATGGTGCCATCGCTGTTCTTCTCCACACGAAACGATGGGGCATTCATCTCCTGCAGCCAGATCATTTCAAATATATATCAAATATATATTAACACTTTTGATTATACTTTTCCAAAACATCCCAGCATTATTATCATTTTTAAGTAAAATAGAAGGTCAATGAACTTTAAGTTGCCCTGCGATGGACCGGCGACCTGTCCATGGTGTTTCCTGTCCAGGTGGGCCTTAGATCCAGTGACTGCTGGGTTAGGCTCCGTGTGTGTTGGCTATATACAGGATGTTGCTATGGTATCCCAGGTTGCTAATTCAGATGCTAGTATGTATGTGATGTCTGTGAATGAGTGATTTAAACTCTCTCAACATTCCTCCATCTATTTCCTACGGAGAAAAGGGAGTGTGTGTGATTGGTTCCCAAAGCCTTCCCATAATGCTGTATGATCGTGCAATGTTCTGCGGTTCTAGCTCGGAAACTGCAACCCCTGAAAATGGCACAAAAGCATTAAAGTACAAAACAAAGACTCACTAATTAGTTCCAATAAAACAGGCACTCGATAAAGATAAAAACGGGGCAGTCGTGGGCTGGAGGTTACGGAATCAGCCTTGTGAGGGTTTGATCCCCCTGAGCCGACAGTACATGACTGAGGTGCCCTTGAGCAAGACACCTAACCCCCAAGTGCTCCCTGGGTGCTGCGGATAGGGCTGCCCACCGCTCTTGGCAAGCGAACTCACTGCCCCCGAGTGTGTGTGTGCATTCAATAGTGTGTATGTGGTGTTTCACTGCAGGTATGGGTCAAATCTGGAGGTGAAATTTCCCCACTGTGGGACTAATAAGGGTCACTTAATCTTAATTATACTGAAAGATCAGTGGTATAAGTAAAATATATAAGAACTAATTTTATTATCTTATTTACCGTTTTTGTTAATAACTGTGTGTATGTTTCATATGTGAAACCCACACATTTAAATCAAGTAAATTCATGTTCAGTCCATTATAAACGATCATCTTCTGATTAATTCTTTATAATATTAGCACAGGCCTAAATGATTCATCATTTCTTCCAAATGCATCACTAAACACTAAACCTTTCATTTCAGTTCTCCTCAAGACACACACGAGTGACCCCACACCTGCGCACGGTGCTCACCTTATATGAGAGGGACAGGTAGCCGTGCAGAGCGTCCAGATTCTCCATAAACTCGAAGAGATTTGCTCCCAGCGTGCGCAACATGTGGTCATAGCCTGATCTTTTACAGAACTCAAAGAAGTATTCGCCAAACAGTCTCAGCACCACACTGGCTTCCACATCTTTATGAAGAAAGAAAGAGGATCCATAAGAAAAGAGGTTTACAGAAATGCAAGGATCAGGCAGGTTTGGAAAGCAGAGCTCAGACTATTACAGTCCAGGCGAATCATCCTTTGAAACCGTCTTGGGACCCAAAAAATGTTACACACAAATGTTACAAACCTTAAAAGTACTTGGACATTTGTGCCATACTTAGGCCCAGTCCCATTTCACCCCTCATCCCTACCGCTGAGCCCTTAGCCCTCCGTTTCGTGCGTTCGTGTTTAGGAGTAGGTTGTCCCGATTTCCGTTAAGATAGAGGAGTAAGGCGAAGTCTTGGGGCTACATGACCCTCCAAATGGAGGTGTTTTGAAGGCAAGTAGAGAGATACGATGGTGCAAGTGACCAAAGAAAAAAAAACACACAAATGTGAAAATTGTCTCTGGTCCTTTTCTAGCATAGAAAGCTAGCTAACTTTCCCGTTCCACCTTAAATAGTCCAGCAGTATTGAGACCCGAAGCACCAGAATGTAACTGCTGCTCTAAGATGGAACGGGAAAATCCTGGTGAATATCCGACTTCAGCTTCATATCAAAGAGGAATTAGTGGTGGGTGATAATAAATAATTGCCCCCCTCTTTGAAGGCATGTGATGCCCTAAATGTAAATAAAGCCCAGCAGTGAGGAGCTGAACTTTACCCTCCTCTGCTGTCACTGCAGATGGGCAGGGACTAATGATGCTCTTTTTATGGACTTTGTGTTGACAGGCTTACCAGCTGTGTGTCAGATATTTATCAGTGGATGTCACAACTAAAGCAAACCAAAGCTGAAGTATGAAACCAGGCTGTGATTTTAGACTCGGAGCATTTTCACCTGAAATGAGTTCATGAAGCCAGTCTGGTTATAAAAATGATAACAGGACATCAGAGCCAGAATTCCTCTTTTAGTACTTTTACTTTATACTTAAGTACATTTGAAGGGAAATACTTTAGTACTTTTACTCAAGTGGAGGTCTAAAGGGAGGAACTTCTACTTTTACTGGAGGAATATTTTACCTTGGGTGTCTCTGCTTTAACTCAAGTACATGATTTGTGTACTTCATCCACCACTAAACACTGACATATCATAAAATATTTTTCTCTGTTTGTTTATTTATTTATTTATGTTTTGGGCCCCAAGATTCACATCTGCATTTTCACACCTTACAAACAAGTTTAAATGCAAGTCTGGGGCACAGAGTGTTTTACCGAGGAGCCTGCAGGCCTCCGCGACCAGCCGCATGGTAATCTCATCTTTATACACTTCGTAAGTCATGAAGGTGTCTTCAACACCTGCTTCTGCCCTGAAAAACAGCAAAGGGGAGTTTCACCAATTTTTCAACGTATCTGCATAATTCACTGCGATGTAAACAGAGAGTGGTGGTGATAGTAACCTGGGGTTGCCATGACTACAACACAAATATAGACACTTTATTTACCATCCAGAACCACCAGTGAACCCGTACATGTCTTCGGAATTTTATATGTAATGTTGATGATGGGAAAATAGTGGAAAATATGAAATAATCTATCTGGCCACACAAAACCATGCATATATCCCTCCACCATGAATTAATGAAACAATAAGCTTAAAGCTAAAAGCTTATCTCAAAACTATCATAAAACAAGGTCTTGGACGTAGTGGACGTCCAGTTCCTATCACCACCACTGTGAACAAATTGGATTCGGTAAGTTTCTCTAGAACGAATATTTCAAACCTAACCGCTCTTAATAATTCTGTTTACGTCTTAACTATTTATTTATAGAGAAATTCTAAAAAATGGTGGAATTGCCCTTCCAATTATTCCAATAGGTAACATGTTCACTCCAGCGATTACACGGCCACTGGCGCCACCTGGTGGACAGCGGTGTAACTACAGCGCGTCATAAGTTCAAAAGGGAAATAAAAAAGAAATTCACCTGAGTTTATTCCAGGTTTCTTCTCCAAACTTATCGATCACCAGCGACTTCAAGCATGTGTTGATGAAACCATACTGTCGGCATTAAAGAAAAACGTTAAGTGCATCGAATAACAATACAGCCCGTATTTCATATCGAAGCAAGAACTGACCTGATATGACAATAAAATGAACCAAATTCACTTAAAACTGCACATAAGCAGGTTAGTAAAGCATGATAACGAGATAATCAGGCCTAAACATTAGCCTGACTGAAGGTAATGAGATGCACACCAACGTTCATGTTTGAAATCACTTGTTTTTGCTGCCATTTTATTCAAAATTGACGCATATATAGATTTAAATATTATAAACTAGACACCAAAATGTGTTTTAAGATTTTTATTCAACACTTCAATCGGTTATTACATTATAAACAACATTCTGTGGTTATTTATTTGTATTTTGGGCTATGGTGAAGGATAAAGAGTGGATATCTGCAGGAAAAATAGCGAATCTTACCATTTCTCTGCCTTCCTGTTCAGTAATCTCTCTTTCCAAACTTTACAAAGAAGTTATTCATATTTATTCCGTGTTGATTTTCCGTCAGTGAATCAATATAAGCCAAAGAATCTCGAGCTAGCTAACATTACATGCAGCAAGCCTCGGAGGACACGCAGCACGCACTGCTAAAATAACAACATTCCGGCTTCAGTGGACGAATAAAGTCCTTTTTTTGTCCTTAAAGTCGAAAAATATGACGTGGAAAAATACATATCCTGGTTGAGATCATTTCCCCGAACCCTGTTGAGGTTGGTGTCCAGCAGTGGACGCTGAAAGCCCGAAACTGAGGCTCAAGTTGCTTCCAGTTCTGATCTAAAAGTCCGTTCCACCTTAAAACTGAAGCACTTAACGTTATATTTACTCCGGCGCCTGCTCCATTTAAGGTGGACCGGAAAACCTGGCTTAAGCTTCGTGTCCCGAAATGTGTGGCTCTGATTTTGATTATAAAATAAAATAAATCTTCCTAATTTTGTGTTTTTAATTACATTATAGTGAGAATATTACATTAGCATATTAGCCGTTTTAGCATATTTGTGCCCTGCTGGGAAAAAAAACCCCATAGGAACCCATTAAGCGTTTCTGTTGGTTCCTCATGGTTTTCTAATGTGCTTTAGCCTTTTTAATGGGTTAATATCAGAGGGTAAATGATCCTAATGGTATAACAGGTGATTAATGGTTGATCCTAAACACATTTAATGGTGTCCTAATGGGATTTAAAGGTGTTCTACGGGAAAATTAAACTATTAAGCCAATTCCTATTAAAAGGGAAATCACTGGGTTTTAATCCTGATGGTTTCTAAAGGTCCTTTTTCAGCAGGGTGGGTATTAGCTTAAATGAAACAACATTAATATTGAAGGGGAATATTCAAAAATTGTCATAATTCAGTGGTTGATGTGTAAACATTGTAGGGACTCCCGATTCCTTTACAGCGGTGGTGATAGGAACCAGGGGTCACCATGACTACAGCACAAATATTTATTTATTCACTATCCAAAACCTACACCTGTGTTCTGAGTTTTTATATGTAATGTTGATGATGGTGAAATAGTGAAAATCTGAAATCTGAATCAAGTTCTCTTTGGGAGCTGCCTTGAATAGACAGAAATAAATTAAATTAAACATGCTTTAGGCCAAACAGTGCCTCAGATGTGGTAATTTCATGTAGTAACTTTCTGTGAAGGAGCTTTTGGAGGTGGACGTCTGGTTCCTATCACCACCACTGTGAACAAATCTCACTTGGTAAGTTTCTCTAGAACGGAACGTTTCACACCAAACCGCTCTGAATGACTCTGTTTACATCATAACCGTTTAATTATGTAGAAATAATTACAAATTAGTGGAGTATCTCTTTAACGTTCACATATGAACATCCCCCCTAATAGCAGGAGGATAGCAGACCACTGTCGGCCCACGGATGGCAAAGTTGTTTTGCTCAGCATCTTCTGGGCGGTCCACTGGTGGTTAAGCAGAGTATTAGACAAGATTCCTCTTATCATCACTCATTTTCGACTCACAGTCCTTCTTTTCTTTAGTTAAACTTTGTAAATTAGTAGTTTAGTAAGTTAAGTAAGTAATTTCAATCTAGCACAGAAATCATTTTATATCAGGCCTAATTTTTCTCTCTCATTTGTTTGTAATATTTGTCTAAGTTTCTCTGAAACCGAAGTCTCTGCATTTAAAAGTTGTTTGTATGCAGGGCAGTAATCTGGGTGGTCCGAGGGTGGACCAGCAGTGGCATACAGTTAGCAGGGTGCCGACCTTATCAAGCCATTGGACCGATATACGGTCTCTATCTGGGCCATTAAACCCCATATTGTAGACCCAAAAGAAAGCTCACATGAAATATTAAATAAACAAGCTGTCATTTGAAATTTAGCAGTGCAAAGTGTCATTTACTAAATTATTAAGAAAAAAAATAGCTGAATTATTAATCATACTAACTCATTTTAAAAAGCCACACCTTTCCACCGCCTGATGCTCCACTTGTCACGATTGGCCCCTGTGGACGAAACCAGTCCTCCGTGTTCGTTGATGCAAAACAAATGAGACGAGTAGATCAGACTGAAGTGAAACAAACGGTTTTATTACAGAATTCTGGAGAGGTTACAAACAGAGAACCTGCATCATGTATCTCCCAAGTCAGTTCTGACCGCTTCTCATCTGACTCCCTTTTTATAGTCGCATGACCGCTCCTCCCTTACCCAAGATATCAGTAGATTCCATCAAGCCTCCAATGTGTGCGTTAGCCCAGCTCACCAATCTATACCATAAAAGTTTAAGGATGCGCTCGAGACGTGAGCGCGTCTGCAAGGTCAGCTTAAGGTATTCCCTGTGTTTATCAACTCCCCCCGTTTTCCAGACAATGGCTCTGCTTATCTGACCAGATGAACCACATGTGTGGTGTGCTAATCCCAATGTCTACTACTATTAACTTCGAGGTATTTCCTGTTATGTGACGTCCTTGTGTATTCCACCGTTAGTCGGCACACAGCCTTATGTGCTGACTCTTAGCTCTTAGAATTGGACAATATGACCATTAAGCTTTCAATGCTAAATATAAGCTTTCTTTAATAAATCTTAAAAGAGTAATATGAACAATAATAAGGCTAATAATTCCACACCCCTCCCAGTCCTGTCCATCTGTTTACATTTCCATGTGCTTTCTTTGTTTTGATTCCCAGTCCAGCCCTCTTATTTTCTGACTCTGCTCCTGATTGTTGCCACCTGTGTTTCAACCTGTGTCCTGTTATCCCTTGTTAGCCCTCTTGTATTTAAGCCCTGTGTTTGCCCCTTGTTTTCATTGGTCTTTGTATGTTTGATATGTTAGATGTATCGTTTGCTGTTTGTTTATTCCAGCCCCCGTTACAGTTTTCCTGTGTTTCTTTCATTACGTCTGGCTCTCTATCTCTCCGTATTGGCTATTTGAACCTGGACCGTATCAATCACGACCCTGATTATGGATTTGCCCAAATAAATCTTGCTTAACTCAGCACATGCATCTGCCTCATCGCTCCATGTTATACCACTACACTCAAGTAGCCACATTCAGTTAGCTAGCTAACCTTCCCGACTACTTACACATTACTGAACACTTAACGCTATCACTGAAAATAAAATTTGTTAATTATTGAGGCTACTAATATTTATATGACACTTTTTGTTCTCGTAGGAAGCAAGAAAGTAAGTAAAAAATGGAATTTGTCTGTCTAGGTGGCTAGCAAGCTAATTAGCTTGCTAGTGCAGTGTGGAGACTTGCAGCTAACAGTGTTAGCCAGTTAACTGGCAGTTAGCCTTGGAGATTACAGTTTACATAGCTGTTGTGTTAATTCTCTACATTTCATAAAACTATAAAAATTGGAAAAGTGGAAATGCTGCATGACTCAGGTGTTATCTCTAGCTTCTTCATGTGAGGGCGGCACAGTGGGTAGCGCTGTCACCTCACAGCAAGTAGGGCCTGGGTTTGATTCCCCGGCTGGGTGACCAGGGTCCTTCCTGTGTGGAGTTTGCATGTTCTCCCTGTGTCTGCGTGGGTTTCCTCGGGTTATTCCCACAGTCCAAAGACATGCAATCAGGCCAATTGGACATGGTAAACTGCCCCTAGGTGTGAGTGAATGTTTCTGCCCTGTGATGGACTGGCGAGCTGTACAGGGTTTATCCTGTCTTTTGCCCAGTGACAGCTGGGATAAGCTCCAGCACAAAGTTTGGACGGGTCCTGTTTACCACTGAGTTCCATCACCTCTTCCTTTAACATCACTCTGTAGTGTTTGGGAACTGAGGAGATCAACAGCTGTAGTTCTGAAAGTGAAATATTTTCCCATTCTGGTTTAATATAGGATTTCTGCTGCTCATCAGTTCGGGGTCTCCTTTGTGATATTTTTCATTTCATAACCCTCCAGATGTTATCAGTGGTGACAGGTCTGGAATGACGACAGGTCAGTTTAGCACCTGGATTCTTTTAATACGGATCAATGTTGCTGTAATACATGCAAAATGTGGTTTGGCATCGTATTGTTGAAATAATCAAGGCCTTCCCTGAAAAAGACACTGTTTGGATGGCAGCATATGTTGCCAAAACATACACACACACACACACACACACACACACACACACACACACACACACACATATATATATATATATATATATATATATATATATATATATATATATATATGTGTGTGACTAGCGGGGTGACTAGCACATCAGTGACTGCACCATTAATGCTGAACAATATACATACATATTGTTCAGCATTAATGGTGCAGTCACAGATGTGCTAGTCACCCTGTAACAGCAACAGAGTCTCCACTTCTGTTTAAGGCCCGTTTCTAATGACACTATATTTACTACTACTGTAAAACGTTGCTTTCACTGTGAGACATTTTCTTTTCTAACTCTGCATTTTAAAAATCTCAGACGCTGCTGACTCAAACTCCACTGTCCCTCTGATTACCTTCCTGTGTTAATGTTGATGATGAAATATTACAGTAATGGTGGTGAAAAATGAGGAGACGGAGCTGAACGTATGTCTGTTTGTCAGGAGGAGTAACGTTAGCACGCTCGGCTAAAGCGTTTGGGAAATGGATACTGAAACTGGGGAACGGCGATGCTCTGATAAACAGCAGGGGGTGCTCTAACAATATTCACTTCTTACAGTTTATCACCCTTTTGTTGTGACTTTTCGTTCATCAATATCAGTAGCTGTAACTTACATTTTTAAGATTATTTTGATTACATGTTTACATTACAGCTGTGCGTAGTTGCTAGGTGACAGACATGACAGCTGATTGTTGATCTTAATTGTGGTTTCATTTTGTGACTTGAGATAATATGCAGTGAGATAACTTCTATAAAAAGATAGTAATTATAGAAAGATAATTTCTAAATTAAGATAAGATTTGCTTCTTTAATAGAAATTTGTGAAAAATCCTATCCTGACCTGTTAAACCTTAATACAGGACTACTTTCTGTAATACGGCCCCAGGTCTATATATGTGTGTGTGTAAATATATATTTTGCTGCTGTCGGAACAAAACCTTGTATCTGCTCATATTTTTTTCATTTTTCAGTTTTTGACATAAATGACATTTATTTGCCATTAAAAATGACCTGTTGCCCTTGCTAATGTCAAGATGAATGGACCAAAAGAAACAGCTCAAAATGACTTAGAAAGACGTCTGGTTCCATTGACTCACATTAAAACTACATTGTGTTTTTTCCTTTCTCCTAACAACATAATATTATAAGATTATAACAGATGATCACACAGTCAGATTTTCAAAATTGTGTTTGACCTCTTAATTATTATTCAGCAACTACAGGGACGTCAATGCAAAATAGCTTAGCTATTCTTAGGTCATAGATGTATGTAATAAAACATTGGGCCTTGGCCATTTAAAGGGTTAAATAGCATGGATTCATATATTTTTACTAATTATAGACAATCTGTTGAGTATTAAGGAGCAGAAGGTCATACAGGACAGTGTGTTGGCTATTATAAAATAGGACATGGGACAGTTGTTATATGGTAATGTATACCCTAGATGCCTCAGCAATTTTTATAATTTTATTCAATGATAATAATAACAATAATACTAATAGATGAAGATTAAAAATTATGTAAGTAATCATCAAATGAAGGTAAATATACAGCAGTTTCTTAAAAATAGCCCTTTTACCTGAAGGCCCAGAATACCTTAACACACAATCACGATTTGGGAAAATAATATTGTCCAAAATGATGCTGCTCACTAATAACTTAAGGTTCCCCTGTATGTCCAAAAGAACGTTGACAACCCTGGTGAGTGAAGTCGGCTACTTTAGGGTACATCTAGGCATACAGCTTGTATAATCTCCATAGAAGATCACTGACCAATAGTGACCATTGTGAAAGTTTCAAAATATACTGTTTTTTCCCAGGTTCATATTTGGAAACTAAGCTGCAAAAAGCCTGTTTTAGTGATATCACATAAAACCATAAAATTTCTATACATCTACCTGTTCATTCTACGGCAGTTTAGTTCCACCCATTCATGATGAAGTCATAAAGGGTGTTTTAACTGGACTACAGAATGATGCTTATTACATGGCTTATTACATCAGAATAAAAGTAATTAACATATAGTACAACTCTTAAAGGTATGGCAACAGCCTGTTCAATTTGAAGGGGTAAAGAGTGGTTATAAAATGGTCATGTAAACAGGAATTATGCTTGTTTTTTGGTACAAGGAAAAATAATAAATGTCATATATAGACTCCGAGAGAACATTAAAATACAGGACTAATGCATGACATGCTGCACAAAATGCTGTGTCGTCTACAAACCTTTGGACCTATTGTATAATTTAAAGACAACTTTCTTCATTTAATTGTTGCACTGAAGCTGAGCGGAGATCACTTCTTCTTGCCTGTGCTGTTGTGAGAGCCAGCAGCAGTGTTGCCAGATTGGGTGGTATTCTGCCTAATTGGGTTTGGCTGGATTTTGCAGGGGTGGAGGGTAGTGCTTTGGTGGGTGGACAAAATTTTACTGACATGTCATTATTTGGCAGGTTTTAAAACAGTATATAACATATTTAAAGTGTTAATGAACTGAATTACTTTTAATAGGCCATAATCAGTGTAATACTGATCTGGTGGATCAAAAACCACATAAAAACATTTTTTTCTTCTAAGCAGTGTACAATAAACACATTTGTCAAAGACCAACAAAGCCATCCAGCCACAATTTTTTAAATGCTTATCTGCACATTTTGAAGGCAACTCGCCAGCGAAGAATGATCTCAGACACTACTATTATTTTCTGACGGTATATTATTGTTATCATTGTTGCTTTTCCTATGGATTTTTGATGGCTAACTCGTTGCCCATTTTTTGAGATTATCGGCACCATTCCAACTCCAGAATGTTTGGTCTGATTGGGAATGGTGTGCTCTCATTTGGTTCAGTGTACGGTTTTTGTACAGTCATTGTTAAATTGTTAAAAACCATAGAAACCAGCTGGGACACCGCAGCAAGAAGGTAAAACACCATAGTAACTGCCTGACAACACCATCGGTGAACTGATAAAGCTGTGCAGTCACTCTAGGTTTTATTCAGGAAATGCACTTTTCTAGTTGATGTCATGTTGGTTAACAGCCGTATCCAGCAGTATCTTCTTGTTCTTCTTCTAAGTTTTCTTATTTTTCTGTCAGATTGTTGTCCGCTAACCTGTCCTGCAGTTTACAGGTTATCAACACTGTTCCAACTCCAGAATGTTAGGCCTGATTTGGCCTGAATGGTGAGCTTGTATACATATTTTTGATGAGACATATGTACAATTTAATGCAGTCAAAAATGAAAGATTTGCACCACATTAAAGAATTAATGGGGTGCAAAGGGTTGTGCACCCAGCTTATGATACAAGCCCATTAGCGACACTTTATTGATCATGTAAGGTACCATTAGCAACCACTTGGGATACTCTAGCAAACCCCTTGCAACACCCTAGTAACTACCTGGAATACCATAGCAACCACTTTTTAACACCTTTGCAACCACCTTAAATACCATGCTCAATCTGCATTTTCTATAGGTTCCTATTATGATTAGAATGACCATTTGGTGTACTTCTGGGCGTTTTTCTGTGCATTTTGGTGTGTTTTCTACATATTCTAGCTGGAAACTGTAGCTAAAAGCAATCTGGCAACCCTGTCTAGCAGTGAGTGTCCGCCATCATTGGAGAGCAGCAGAGCCGAGGCGCTTGTCAACAAGTCCCGAACTCCTGGGATCGTCCACTGTTAAAGCAGGTCAAGTGGAGGCTGATCAGCAGCTCCACGGACTTACTCCTCTACCCCCTTTACCAGGACTAGACTTTCATGTGAACGCGGAGGGAGAAGAACACCGGGGAGGCAGGCAAACATGTCAAATCTCAGCAAAGGCGGCACCAAAAAGGACACCAAGATGAGGATACGAGCCTTTCCTGTGAGTACCGACCGGCAGCGAGGCATTGCGACGGGCAAGGCCTTCACTCGAGCACCGAGGATCCAGTCTTTGACGCTGAAGGCCTGTGAGCTCTCAACCAGGCTGCGCTAATGTTGTTATGTTGTCACCAATCCAGAGTTACAGAATTATGAAAGCTATATTATCCAAAGTCATTGGCTGTAGAGCCTTTTCACAGCCCTTACTCGCCCCATATAGAGGTCAACGTTAATATGTTTAGCCCTCATTTGTTTTTGTCTTCCTATTCGCCAGCTTCTTATTCGAATTTCGCCCGTTCCACCTTAAATGGTGCAGCGGTTGCATTCGGCGAACCGGGGCGCCAGAATGTAACCGCAGCACCTCTTAAGGTGGAACGGGGGGATTAAAATGAAAAGCTAACGGCGGCTAGTCCATTAGCTGCTGTTTTCACGAAGGTCATATACAAGTTCCCTTCAACTTGTGTGGAAATGAAACGCAAATAATCAGGTCTGACTTTTATAAGTCCGGCTTGTTAGCTACCGGTAAACGTAACTAGATGAACAGCTTATCTGGGAGGTTTGGTTTGGTTAGCTTAGCTTATCTTAGCTAACGTACGCAGTTCGGAGACTTCTAGGTCCGTTAGCTAACTGACAGTTAGCTTTGGGTGTTTCGGTGTTAATTATTGCGTGATTTAGCTGATAAAGTTAACGAAGCAAAGTCATAACCTGTTAAGAATCTACGAACAATTCATTAGCCCTTCATTAGCTGTGTGCTATGTCAGCAGCTTTGCCAGTAGAATCATATCGTTTGCTAACAGAAGTTGTTGGGAACGAGCAGATTAGATTAGATTAGGGCCGTATCGATGGCACTCAGTATCATGATATTTTCCAAATGTATCACAAGATCAGGTGGTGTTTAAATGGGAATTCCACCAAACTGTGTCAAATGTCCGCATATTAAAACCATTAAGAGGTAAACAAAGACATTCTGAGTGGTTTAATTCTCGAAAAACCTAGTTAGGTTACTTAGGTAAGTAATTAAACGTTTGAGATGTAACCAAAGTGGTTCAGAGGTTGGTGCGATTTGGTGTGAAACGCTCTGTTCTAGAGAAACTTGCCGGGTCAGAACAGTTCACACTGGTGGTGATAGGAACCAGACGTCCACCTGTAAAAGCTCCCTCACAGACAGCTATTTCATGAAATGGTTAGGTATATGGTGCCTGATGTCTGAGACATTATTTTATGATGGCTTTGTGATGAAGTTTTGGCTTGAAATGTGGTACATGCAGGGTGTTGTAAGGCAAAATAGAACCCAAAGGAAAATTTAAGATTTATGACTATTTTATCGTCAACATCCCATTCCACATAGAAGCTCAGAAGACATGTGTAGGTTCAATGGTGGTTTTGGATAGTAAGTAAAATATAGTATGTGTGTGTGTGTGTGTATAATATATACACAGACATATGGGTTGTAGAGGTGGTGACCCCTGGTTCCTGTCACCGTAAAGAAAGCTGAGCCTCTACAGCGAACCGTTTCACACCAAACCGCTCTGAATGACTTTGTTTACAAAAATTTGTGAAAAGTCCGAGTTTCATAACATGTAGGTTAGATTGGCGCTGGGCTGGGCTGATAACACTCAGTATCATGATGTTTTCCTGCCATATCACAACCTTAGAATTCAACCACAATTCCATATTCTCTTTTAGATCTACTACTATTTTGGCATCATCAACATACTAGCAATGTTGACATCTCGGCTCCTGGTTCCTGTCCCTACCACTGTAAAGAAATTTGAACTTTCACTTCAAACCTTCCAAATGACTTTATTTACATCTCAGCAATTTATTTATGCAGAAAGAAGTGTGAAAATGCCCCAAATGGTGACGATCCCTTTTAAAGCTTTAATAAAGTTAATGAAGTCATGCTGGTGGTGTTTTGTGCTTAGTCATGCTTAGTAGTGGCCAACCAGACAGAAAGCAATTTTCCAGAAAGAAAACTTGCATATCAAAACAATCTGAAGATCTCAGGTGACATATGTTGACATTGCTGTGAAATATTGGAGAGGATATATAAATTGCACAAAAGAAAATGGGCATTGCTGTGTCTGATTCACTCATACCAGCACAACGCACACTAACACACCACCACCATATCAGTGTTGCTGCCCTGCTGAGAATGAGTGCTCATTCAGTGCTGAGTGAGTGAATGAGTGCTCATGAGTGCTGAGAGTCAGTTTTTGACATAGTCTGACATGGTTTGTTGCCCTTCACATTGTGTCTAAATTTCATGAAGGATGGACCAACATAAACAGCCCAAAATGACACTGACAAAATTCTGGTCCCACTAACTTACATTAAACATGAAGTATGTTTTTCCCTTCTCCTGTAAAGTTACTGTCTTGGCAATACAAGGCCTTCTTCTGACAACAGCAAAAGTATGTA
This sequence comes from Pygocentrus nattereri, assembly GCF_015220715.1. Taxonomy (NCBI): domain Eukaryota; kingdom Metazoa; phylum Chordata; class Actinopteri; order Characiformes; family Serrasalmidae; genus Pygocentrus; species Pygocentrus nattereri. The sequence goes on from NC_051229.1 coordinate 36,984,545, forward strand.
TATGTATGTAGCTTATTTATCTCTCTCTCTCTCTCTCTCTCTCTCTCTCTCTCTCTCTCTCTCTCAGATGACGATGGACGAGAAGTACGTCAACAACATCTGGGACCTCCTCAAGAACGCCATCCAGGAGATCCAGCGGAAGAACAACAGTGGCCTGAGCTTCGAGGAGCTGTACAGGAATGCTTACACCATGGTGCTGCACAAACACGGCGAGAAGCTGTACACAGGCCTGCGGGAGGTCGTCACTGAGCACCTCATCAACAAAGTAAGAGACCGGAGCAGGGAGCAGTGTTTGAGCTCAGTTAGATGAAAAACGATCCTCCACGTGAGTTTTAAAAGTTGCATTAAGCAGTTCTGCAGGTGCATCGGACCTGCCTCATCAGCGGGAGCAGATATGGTACTGCCTCATCTGTGAAATGTAGTTTACAGAAGGTCCTTCTTTTGACCCTGTAGGATCCGGAGATATGATTTTCGTGTGTGGTGGAAAATGCATTTGGAACACACCGTATGTCCATAAATTTGTAGATACCTGCTCCTCCTCAAATGAAGAGTATAAGGGCTCCTGAGTGGCACAGTGCAAACATCTAAGCGTTGGAGGTATCATCAGGAGATCGTGAGTTCGCTCCCTGGTGATGCTACAGCCGTCCGTAGCCGGGAGTTCAAGACAACACAATTGGCCTCGCTCTCTCTGGGTGGGTAGGATGGCCCCCTCCTGCTCCCCCATCACGCTTTCGTCTGAGCACGTTCGACTGTCCAATAGCGTTGCGTGAGCGGCAGTTCGGAAAGATGCGGTGGCGTTTCACAGGTCTCGGAGGAAGTCTGCGTTAGCCTTTTGCCCTCCTAGTGTTGATAACTTGGTGTGATTGGGGGAGTCCTAACTACTAGGTGGAATTGGAGATGACTAAATTTGGGAGAATCCAAAAAAATAAGGGTATTCATAGGGAGTTAGTCCCGCATTGCAGTAACAGCCTCTGCTTTTCTGTAAGGGTTTTACACTAGATGTTGCAACCATTGCTGTAGGTTAAAATAACAAAACAATAGTTTTGGTTTTAATATGCAGGTGTGCTGATCAATTTGGGAATTTTTTAATCAATAAAGTTATATAGAAGGACTTGGTGGACGACGACGACTTTGTAGAGCTAGTGAGGTTTACTGATCCCAAGCTAGAAATGGTCATAGCAATTTTGTGTATTATAGAATAAAAAGCTGTCAGTAGCATGTCCTTATGTTTGTTACGTCATCAATTAGTTTTTGCCCCATGGTTTAAACAGAACTGGGTTCTTTTGTATGGTATGTTTAAAGCTGTTTACTTCCTATACACTCTGATGTACATGCATTCCATACAAAGATGACTTTTTAATAGGTAGGCGCAATAATATCAAAATCATATTGATTTCGGCAGATATTCACTAAAGAATAATATAAGAATGGCGCAGAAGTTTAAATTTGGCCAATATTTTAAACTGATTGATGTATTTATTTCATCCCAGTAGAGCAGGACGTTTAGGTGAGTCTGGGATTCTGAGCTAAAATATCTGATTGTTTTAACTTTGTTGAGGGTTAAATATATAGAAGTACATGTTATACAGGGTGAGCCAAAAAGGTTTCAGTTTGGTTTCAAATTGATTTATTTTTCTTGTAAATCATTACAGATCAACGCAGTAAACTGTATATGGTTTAAATGAGCATGAAGTTTATTAGGTAATTCTACAAGGTCTCAGTCTGAACCTCCTCCAGCTGTACGGATGACATCAACACTGTAGTCAAACTCATCCCATACTTGATTGAGCATGTCGGGTGTCGCTTCACTCACTGTTTTAGTGCGGTTTCGGAGATCGCGCAGTGTCGTGGACCAACGAAGGAACGCTCTGAGCTGTTGGAGCTTCACAGTCCACGAAAATCACGCTGCACAGTTATGACATTCACTCTTATTGAAGTGGAGAACGCAGAACGCTTTCTGCTCAGGGGTCTCATCTCCTCTCAGACTGAGGAGACCCAGTTAGAAACTCTGTGACCCCCTCTTTCAATTGGATTGTAATTGGTTCCTAGGCGCCTCATGGTTGTGAAAATATAGTGCTTTGTAATCAGATGAATCTTTTTGAATCTCCCTGTATATTTCTTAGGTATATTCTCAGGTGAATTTAGTTCCTGAGTTTCTACTTTTTAATGTCTCAGAATTCAGCTGATGTGTGTGGATTTCAGGTATTTTACCACAGTTTTGAATGTGGCTTAGCCAAGCAGATTTCAGACCCGGAACCAGCTGTTTTATAATTCAGATTTCGAGTGGTTGCAGTTATCAGTTATAAAAATTGGCCAAAATTAGGGTCCGTATCAGACACCGATGTTGGGTGGTCAGTTCTGGATCACTCCAGCTCATCCCAAAAGGTATTGGATGGAACTCCAGAAAACACAGCTCCACTGCATTACAGCCCAGTGCTGGGGGCTTTATGGAGATTATACAACAAGCTGTGTCAGCAATGTGTGACCTTAAAGTAGCTGAGTTCACTGGATTCTTTTGTACATACGTTGCGTGGATTGTTTTTTTTGTTTTTTTTGATCTACATAATCCTTATTTTTTTGAAGGTGCGGGATGATGTACTAAACTCCCTGAACAACAACTTCCTTCAAACTTTGAACCAAGCCTGGAACGACCACCAGACAGCTATGGTGATGATCCGAGATATCTTGATGTACATGGTGAGGTCCTCTCAGTAGCTGCCATGTGGTCTTTTGTTTTGATGAAATGGAACAATGAGGGTCATGGCTCTCTCTTCCTCTCTCTTGCCCTCTCCCCACAGGACCGAGTGTATGTGCAGCAGAACAACGTGGAAAATGTCTATAATTTAGGTCTCATCATTTTCCGGGACCAGGTGGTCCGTTACGGCTGCATTCGGGACCACCTCAGACAAACGCTACTAGATATGATTGCCCGGGAGAGGAAGGGAGAGGTGGTGGACAGGTGAGATCCAATGCTGAAAAAGATCCTGAAATTACCTTTCAGCAACATCGGACGCGGTTTAGTTGAGTTTGTAATGGATTACGTATTGTGTTGTTTTAATGAGACAGAGAGGGTATTAATACACATGTTTGAGCTATTTTGAGAAATAGTTCCAATTTTCCCAGTTAACTTTAAAAGTGAAAACATGTTTTGTGTCTAAAGTTTGCTTCTTTATTTTTAGTATTGAAGCTAAGCTTATATCCCACCAGTTAGCATCAGACAAACCACATCCCTAAAGCCAGGCATGCACTTTGCGATTTTAGTTTGTTTTTAGGCCCGATTTGGTTGGAACCCACTGATTTTTTTGATCGAGCTGAATTTCAAATTTATTGGCCGTTATTTGACGTGCGGTGTGAGAGGGGAAACGGTGCCCAATTAACTGTGCAAACGAGTTCCAGTGGAGCAGTTGGATGATCGGATTGATTTCTGACGTCAGAAATTTTGGTCAGTTGTCTCACAGTCTGAGCAGCCTGACGAAACGATTTCTCAAAGTTGCACCCAAAATCACACACAGTCACCACCACAACTCCTTCACGGAGGCAAAAAAAAGTTCACATTTGAGGCACCGGCGTCTGTATATGCTGACTTTGCCCCCGGCCACTGACCATCAGCCACGCGAGCAGTTTCTTTTGGGGACACTTGTGGGCTGGAGGTTAGGGAACCACCCTTGTGGCCAGAAGGTTGCCAGTTCGATCGACGACGGGGGCTCCCTTGAGCAAGGCACCTAACAGCTCACTGCTACCCAGGTGCTGCGGATAGGGCTAGTGTGTTCACTACTGTATATGTGGTGTTTCACTGCATGGATGGGTTAAATGTGGAGGTGAAATTTCCTCATTGTGGGACTAATAAGGGTCACTTAATATTTTTTATCTTCATAGAGCTGTTTGTAGACCACAACTTCAGCTTCAGTGTGGCATAAGTTAACAAAGCTGATGTAGCAGTTTGTCAAGGGCTGAATCTGGCTTCTACGCCAAAATAGTGCACTGTTTTTCCAGTGTGCACGTGGCTGAATCTCAGAAGGCTTTTTATTACATGTGATGCACTTTACAGGTGTAGGAACAGCTTTACTATATGGTGCACTATGTAGGGAGCAGGGAGCCATGTGAGATTCAGACAGCGCACCCATGTCGCTTCGTGTCAGTCGGACCGAGTGTTGATGTACAGTTTGAGTATGTAAGTCTCAGAAAGAGACTAAGTCTCAGTAAGATTTCTAAAATCACACAGTGCCTGGTTTAAGTCATTGCTTTTTTCCATTATGGATTTTTGAGATGAGTGCAGATGGACGCCAGCGCAATATCATATTCTTTTAGTGGGAAACTTGGATTTTTCAATAAACCCTGAGTTTCCAAGTTGGGGGCATGTCAACAAAAAAAGCAATGATAGCTGCTAATAAACTGTCTGTATTTCAGTTATTCGCCATCCACAACATCCAGGCATTGAAATACAGATAAAAGCATGTTATGTGATGCATCTAACTGCAGAAAAACTTTACTCTGCTCATAAACATCCTCTGTTCTTCACTTGTTGCAGTACCTCAAAATTCTAAAACTCAAATTAATGACAGAAAAACAGAAGTGAGCATTGAACCATGTTGATGAGTAATCTATAATAGACCAAATCTTTCGCTAAATTATTCTTCTAATTTTTTATGATTAATCACTGCAGCACCTGCTAAATTTGAAGTAAATGTTTTTCCTTTATCAGGGGGGCCATACGTAACGCTTGCCAGATGTTAATGATCTTAGGCCTCGAAGGCCGGTCAGTTTATGAAGAGGACTTTGAGGCTCCATTCTTAGAAATGTCTGCAGAGTTCTTCCAGGTTTGTAGAGACTTCTCGAATAGTGTCACATATAATTCGGTCTCCTGGATAATGATTTGATCATGGAGTTTCTGAACGTTCTCCGAATAGTTTTTCAGTCTTTGTCTTTTCTGTGTCGTCAGATGGAGAGTCAGAAGTTTCTGGCAGAGAACAGCGCAAGTGTGTACATAAAGAAAGTCGAGGCGCGGATAAACGAAGAGATCGAGCGAGTGATGCACTGTCTGGATAAATCAACGGAAGAGCCCATCGTAAAGGTGGTGGAACGGGAACTCATCTCCAAGCACATGAAGACCATCGTTGAAATGGAGAACTCGGGCCTTGTCCACATGCTCAAGAACGGAAAGACAGAAGGTACGGTCTACTTGTGGCTTTCGGTGGTTTTTTTTATTTTACTGTTTCGTTGTTTGACTCTTGACCGCTGGGATAGGCTCCAGCACCCAACCCCCAAAGTGTGTGTGTGTGTGTGTGTTTGACTCTTAAGTCAGAAACCTGGTATCTTAAAATGATGTTGTACGTTTTTTTGGGTTTTTTTCTTCTTCTTCTTCTTCTTACTCCAACTGCATTCAGTTAGCAGACACATGCACTTAAGAGTCAAAGCTTTCAATAGCCTGTCTTTATATATTCAAATGATTTCATCAGAATTTTAGTTTTTGGTCACACAATCATGAAAATGTATTTGTCAGTCCCTCAGTTTAAACAGAACCAGGTTCTTTCATAGGGTTATGTTTAAGCTGTTTACCTCATATACACACTGATGCTACTATCAGTAATATGTTCAACATTTCATATAAAGAAGACTTTTTAGTAGGTATGCACAGTCATGTCAGTATCATATCAGTAGATCGCCAGATATTTGCTAAAGAATAATATTGGTATCAGACAGAAGTTTAGATTTGGCCAGTATTCAGAAGAGCTGGGTTACTGAGTTAAATGTCTGATCATTCTTACATCATCAGTTTTTTTTTTTAAATATGTGTGTATATATATATATATATATATAAACACTCCTGAAGTAAGTATTATATTTCTTTGTAATGCTGATCCAGGGGGATTTAGTTCCAGTCTGTCTCAACTTCTGCACTTTCTTCCCTACTGCAGTGTTTAAACGTCACTTAGCAAACGCCTCAATTATTATCCATTGTGTTTTGTACTTTACCCCGTGGCCCCCGCCCCCGTCCAGGGAAGTGAGATTCAACCCACTGGTGAATCCGTAGTGTCCATTCAAAAATGTCCTGGTGCTGCTGTTTATGAGCTTCCATTATTTGTTAGCGACATCACCCAGCAAAATCTCCATTATTTCTGGTTTTAAAATCTGGTTGAACCACATTTAAAGCCATGGTAAAGTACTTGATATCTGCAAATATCAACTGGATTCTGAGACCCATCTACTAGTTGATCACAGAACAGTGTTTACCACAGGACATGTTGGATTCTGTCTAATTACAGCACCAACACTGGTTTAGATAATGATGATTCATGTCTCAGCGAGTGAATTCAAGCAGCTCAGCAGGCTACAAACAGTGGCACACAGCACAGTATAGGTTTGACTCTGACTGAGTGCTGCTCTACTGACACAAGTGTAGATGATGAAAACTAATGTCTGAGAGAGTAAAGGTCAAGTGGCTGGTGTTGAAATGACAAAGCTAAATTGAACCTGTTCTGTGGTGTGTGGGACTAATGCTTTAGAGGTCGCAGAGTCAAATGACTAGTGTTAGAAAGCCCAAATCAAGCATGTTCTGTGGTTAGTGGAGCTTTTGAGTTGCTATCATGCTCAGTTTTTCAGACTTTTTATCCCTGTCCCTGATTGTTCCCATCTTTCTAGCAGCAGCAGCACTGATTTCCCATCTTTCTGTCAATAGCACTAAAAACATAAATGCCTCCACTAAAACATAAATGGGTGGAACATGTCAAATTTCTATTCCACATCTGAACTACATCTGAAATACATACAACATGCTGTATTTTTCTGTAATCATTTTTAAATACCTGGTTATACCGTATTGCCATTATAACACCCAACTCCACCTACTATACATGATTTTTAGCTTGATTTAGCAGCCAGTTTGCTTGCCTCAGACAATATTTCCAGGTCAGAGCTCTGGAGTGACTGGAGGCCTTCTGATGTTTTCACTCGTGTTTTACAACTCAAAATGAGTCTCATAGTGCAAGATAGTCATGAGAAAAGAACCTGCAAACAAGAGTTTGTTTTGATTTTATTAAAGATCTAATTATTTGGTAATATTTGCACACATCAGACCATTTTTTAGCGTATATTGCCAGCAAGATGTCACTGCCATGAGTATTTTAATGATGAGTCATTCTTAAAGATACATCAGAAGATCAGAAGATATTTTTGAAATCACATTTATTGCAGTTATGTCCTAATTAAAGTATTTGACAGTGAAAATTTAATATGATTTTGCTATGGATAAGTGTTTATTAGCATTATGAATGAATTATGAGAAATTGGTATTGCGTTGTGTTTCACTTTTACGCCACAGTCATAAATACAGAACGCACTTTAAGCGTGCCCTCATGGACCGCTTTTAACGATTTGAAGAATACAAAATCCGACTCCCCTCTGTGTGCATGCAGACATATGGACGCACCAAATACATTTGCAATTATGGGAGATACTGAGTGTAAACTGATGCGCATACATGCGAAAGGGAGTGGAATTCTGCCTGTAAGGAATTTGGTACAGCACAGGCAAAGACAACATCGGAAGAGAAAAAACCATGTCAAGAGTAATTTTACAAGAGATTGTAACTGTTTAAAGTATATTTGGCATGAGACTGATAAACACTGAAGAAACTTTTTGGTGTGAGATGAATGTATTTCTTTGCAGGCTTGCCTGAAACGAGACTGAGATTAGATCACTTTTGTCATCCGGAAAAACTACAAAACTCCATGAGATAGGGACGACACAGATAAGGTTACATCTTACATCACATCTTTGATATGTAACATTGGCAGGGATGAACACTCGGCTGTTGGATTTTCGTTGTTTTCGCATTAGCTGTGAGGTCAGATCAATACAGCTAACGTTTATGCCAGAAAGAATTTTTGCGAGCGGTCTGCTCCTCCAAAGTTACATAGCACTATAACAGGCGTTCCAGGCTTGGAGTGGCAGTTCTTCCTATTATAAGTCAGCGCGTCATCAAAATGATTTTGAAGATGTTATTTCAAAGTAAACTATACTCACTGGCCACTTTATTAGGTACAGTAGTAAAAGGTTGGACCCTCTTTTGCCTTCAGAACTGTCTTAATTCTTCGTGCCAGACTTTCAACAAGGTGTTGGAAACGTTCCTCAGAGATTCTGGTTGGTTATTTGAGTTCCTGTTGCCTTTCTATCATCTGGAACCAGTCTGCCCGTTCTCCTCTGACCTCTCACATCAACAAGGCATTTTCGTCCACACAACTGACCGCTCACTGGATGTTTCCTCTTTTTCGGACCGTTCTCTGTGAACCCTAGAGATGGTTGTGCGTGAAAATCCCAGCAGATCAGCAGTTTCTGAAATACTCAGACCAGCCCGTCTGGCACCAACAACCACGCCACGTTCAAAGTCGCTTAAATCCCCTTTCTTCCCCGTTCTGATGCTCGGTCTGCACTTCAGCAAGTTGTCTTGACTACCTCTACAGGCCTAAATGCATTGAGTTGCGGCCATTGATTGGCTGATTAGCTATTTGTGTTAACAAGCGACTGAAATAATTAGTTCTGTTGAGGTATTATGATGCTGTTTGTTTTGTTTTTCTGTAGACCTGGCGTGTATGTATAAGCTGTTCAGCAGGGTGCCAAATGGTCTGAAGACTATGTGTGAGTGCATGAGCTGCTACCTGCGGGAGCAGGGCAAGGCTCTGGTGTCTGAGGAGGGAGAGGGCAAGAATCCTGTGGACTACATCCAGGTATAAGCAACCAAGCCAAAGGACTTATTATAGGAAGCTAAGTCTTAGGGAATTGTCTCCAATTTTGAATGTTCTCCTGAGTTTAGCTTTTGCATGTAGAGCTGGCCGATCCAGTTTCTTAAAGATATCTCTTTTTTTTTTTTTTTTTTTTTTTTTTCTCTCTCTCTCTCTAAAACAGGGCTTACTGGACCTGAAGTCTCGCTTCGACCGCTTCCTGCAAGAGTCCTTCAACAATGATCGCCTGTTCAAGCAGACCATAGCTGGTGACTTTGAATACTTCCTCAACCTGAACCCCCGCTCGCCCGAGTACCTCTCGCTCTTCATCGATGACAAGCTGAAGAAGGGCGTGAAAGGAGTGAGTCACCGCTTTCCTCTGAATCTGGCCAGCGCCCACCTGTCATATCTTTTATTGATGCAGAATAAACTAAGACTAAACCACTTCCTTGTGGTTAAGTAAAGATGATGACCAAGCTACTGTTCTTTTATTCCACCACTGTATGTGTGTACATATACAGGGTGAGTCAAAAGTCACAGGACATGTTTTGTTTTATTTTATTTTTTATTTCATTGATTTTTATCTCTGAGGTCATCTTAAAAAATGTGCACCGCATCATCGAGGCTTGTGACAGCATAAAAAAATAAAATAAAATGGTGTCCTGTGACTTTTGACTCACGCTGTGTACATACAGACATACACATCACACCCTCATAAGACATATGTAGTGGTGGTTGTGAATATTAATTAAAATGGCTATATATGTATGTGTGTGGGTAACATTATGACTGCCTCCTTGTTTCTATGCTCAATGTCCATTTTATCAGTTCCACTTAATATAGGTGCACTGTGTAGTTCTTCAATTACAGACTGTAGTCCGTCTGTTTCTCTGCATACTTTATCCCCATTGGTGGACTGTTCTCAGTCCAGCAGTGACACTGAGGTGTTTAAAAACTCCAGCAGCACTGCTGTGTCTGATCCGCTCAGACCAGCACAACACACACTATCACACCACCATTACGTCAGTGTTACTGCAGTGCTGTAAATGATCCACCATCCAAATAGTACCTGCTCTGTGAGGGTCCATGGGGGGTCCTGACCACTGAAGAACAGGGTAAAAGGGGGGCTAACAAAGTATCAGAGAAACAGATGGACTACAGTCTGTAACTGTAGAACTACGAAGTGACCCTGTATAGTAAGTGGAGCTGATAAAATGGACAGTGAGCGTAGAAACAAGGATCATAATGTTATGCCTGATCGGTGTGTGTGTGTGTATGTGTATATGTTCTACTATATTATATTATATATTATATATATATTAGAGAGAGAGAGAGAATGATAAAATAATGATACATCTGAAAAAGTATGTTAAGTTTAGTAACACTCTTGCGGACCTGCTTTTATCCTTCCACTTGCAAAGATAAATATAAATATTAGATATAGGCATTACATACAGTTCCCGTATCTATGCATCTCTAGTTATAAACCACTATTATACTGCATAGGTAAGTACAGTGCCTTTAGGGTTTATATATATTTACTGCAGAAAAGGTATCAACAGTGTTCTCAGACCTTTCTCTCTTTCTGTCTCCCTTAGTTGACAGAACAAGAAGTGGAGTCCATCCTGGATAAAGCCATGGTGTTGTTCAGGTTCATGCAAGAGAAGGATGTGTTTGAGCGCTATTACAAACAGCACCTGGCCAGAAGGCTTCTCACCAACAAGAGCGTCTCTGACGACTCTGAGAAGAACATGATCTCAAAGCTGAAGGCATGTTCTGACCGTTCTTATGCACTGTTGTGCTGAACTGTGTGGAGGGAAAGTGCAGAACTGTCATTGCTGAGTCAAAACGCTTTGAATCACTATTCATTTCCCCGGCATTTTTGATGAAAGATTGAAAATCACATAACACTTGAACATTGGTGAACTATATAAACACAGTAGCTACAAATACAGTGTAATATCAACATATTTTGCCACATAACTAAAAATTAAGGTACAGTTGAACTACAAAAACCATGGTTTGGTGCCAGCACCGCTTCCTGGAATACGTGATAGTGATGTCATTTGAGCGACAGACATCCACATACGTCCTTCATTTAATTAATTTACAGTCAAAGCAGCCATTAAGTTCAAATTTGTCAGAGGGATGTTTCTGGGGAGAACAGATATGAGGTAATCCACTTGGGAAAGGAAGGAGACAGTCAAACGGTAATAAGTAGGAAAAATAGCAGCTTCCAAAAATGAGGCAACCACCTGGAAGACCTGGTAGACACCAAAACTGCCCCCATCAGATAAACAGCACTTACAGCTTTCATCTCTTAGAGAGAGGAGAAGATCAAGCTGCTTCAGATCTGAAAACATCCACAGGTGTTTCTGTTCATCCTTCCACTGTGAGAAGACCACTCAGCGCTGTGGCTCTGAAAGGACGTGTAGCTGACCAAGAAGAACCTCACTGAGAAAAGGAGAAGACGCTGAACAATGGACTGACCACCCCAGAATCCAGTCCTCAACGTCACTGAATATGTTTGATTAGAAAATCATCAACCAGCTTCAAAGGCTGAACTTTGGAGGTGTGGAAAGCTTATCTTTGCAGGTTCTTGGGAAGAATGAAAGATATAATAAAGGCAAATGGGAGTGGACGCACTAAATACTCAGAAATCTGATATTCTGTTTAATGTAGGCTTTTCTGTAATTGTCTGTTAATGTTTTCTGTTGTTTCTTGTGATGCCGAAAAATGAATAACTTGGACTTAATGGCTGTTCTGATTTGTAAATAAATAAGAAAAAGGCCATTTCTGCACTGTAAATCTGACTAGATATCCCTCTGGCTGTGTGCTGTTTTGCAGACGGAGTGCGGCTGTCAGTTCACGTCCAAATTGGAAGGCATGTTCAGGGACATGAGCATCTCAAACACAACCATGGATGAGTTCCGCCAGCATCTACAGTCAACGGGGGTAAGAAAAAGCGCATTTTCTCACTGCTGAGCTCATCCAAGTAATGATGTACAACAGAAAAGGCACTGCAAAGAAATCCCAGCTTGAAAGAAGATATTAATTTATATTTTATTGGTATTCTGAAGGATGATTGCTGAATAATGATGTCATTTTCTTTCTTTCTAGGTCTCCTTGGGTGGTGTTGACCTCACCGTTAGGGTGCTGACGACAGGTTACTGGCCCACTCAGTCGGCCACGCCCAAGTGTAATATTCCTCCATCACCACGACACGCATTCGAGGTGTTTAGAAGGTATGGCACCAGTGTTGTAACTGGAAAGGAAATTGTTCCTGTCTTATAGAATTAATTATAATTTTTAATTAAAGGGAAGCAGTAGAGACTGTGGAGAGTGAGGTTCTGTATGAGGCACATTGATTGATTCTCTCTGGGTTTCTTTAGGTTTTATTTGGCCAAGCACAGCGGCAGGCAGCTCACACTGCAGCACCACATGGGCTCTGCAGACCTCAATGCCACTTTCTACGGGCCAATCAAAAAGGTATCAGTGACTGATAGACCTGGGTGATTATCCAATAGTAATTAGCTTGATATTTTATTGTAATAATAAAAACAAAAGAGGATGGTCAATTGTGTTACCCCTCTCGCTCACCCTGCGCACATACATTTACATTACATTTACATTTACAGCATTTGGCTGACGCTGTTATCCAGAGCGACTTACAATTTCGATCATTTTTACAGAGGTAGGCGAAGGTGTTAGGAGTTAGGAGTCTTGCCCAAGGACTCTTATTGGTATAGTGTAGGGTGTTTGCCCAGGTGGGGATTGAACCCCAGTCTACAGCGTAGAAGGTAGAGGTGTTACCCACTACACTACACCAACCACCATACACATATGGTCTACTGCAACTTAGACCCACTTTCTATGTTATTTTTAGCTTCTATGCTTTTTAACCTTAACTGTGATTCTTAACATCATTTTGAAAACTGTCCCCCAATGTTTAGAGGGTTGTGGACATGAGCTCCTGTTGGATATTTGCATGATAATCGCATCAGGAGAGAGCCAGAAGCCAAGTCTGCATGCTTTGCAATTCAGTTTTTTGTGATTTTCTATCTTTTAGGAGTAAATAAAACATATTACCATCTAGGCCCAATCCTATTTCACCCCTTAGCCTCTGTTTTGCGACGTTCACATCTAGGGGTAGGGTGTCCTGACTGTTGTTGTGATAGAGGAGTAGGGAAAAGTGTTAGGGCTACAAGACCCTCCAAAGGTTTGCAGAGGCACAGTCCAAACAAAGTGGGGGAAAAAAAAGAAAAACCGACGAGATGCTGAACAAGAGACAAAGATGCTCGTAAATGTGAGAATTGTTTGATCTTAGTTTAATGCTATTTCACTGTATTTTGGTCCTTTTCTTCATAACAAGCATAAAAATTGCTAATAGTTTTCTGATGTCTCAGTAGCTAGCTAGCTAAATTACCTGTTCCACCTTAAATGTTACATTAACTGCTGCACCATTTAAGGTGGAATGGGAAAATTTGAACAAGAGGCTGGTGAATATCTGACTTCAGCTTCATATCACTGAACAATTAGGGATGGGTGATAATAAATAATTGCCCCTCCCCCACTCTTTGAAGGCATATGATGCCCTAAATGTAACTAAAGCCCAGCAGTGAGGAGCTGAACTTCACTGCAGACGGGCAGGGCAGTGTTAGTAGCTGTTAATGAAGTGATGCTCTTTTTATTTGAGGCTCCCATTTCAGAGGGAAGATTTTAACCACTACCCCTTGTGACTCCGTTCGAAGGCACTCGAGAACTAGGAGTAGGGGTAAAAATAAGAAATGGGATTGGGCCTTAGACTTTTAAGAAAACAATTTTTACAAAACAGTAAAACAAAGACATTTGATTTTATTACAGTTTTATTCATTTGTTTGTTGATTGTAAAGTAAGTTTTATTTTTAGCTGCAAGCTTGTTAATTTTTTTATTTCTTCTGCATTTGTTAAGACTTATTGACTTATTGTGTGTTTTTGCTCTGAGGCTTAGAACAGCTGAACGACTGACCTAAAATCTGCTAGTGGTTTTAAATTATTTTTGCACATTGTTTGTTAGTTGATTTAATCTGAAATCTCAAATTTCTCTTAAACCTGAAATTTTAGAAATCCTGAAATAAAAAAATTGATTTATGTTAAATCTGCAGCCCTAATGTTGATTTCTGTTAACTTCTTTCATCTTCATCTTCGTCTTCCTCACCAGGAGGATGGCTCTGACGTGGGTGTAGGTGGCGCCCAGGTGACCGGCTCCAACACCAGAAAGCATATTCTGCAGGTGTCCACTTTCCAGATGACCATCTTGATGCTCTTCAACAACAGAGAAAAGTCGACGTTTGAGGTATTCAGACGTAACATCAGGAGTCAGTTTCCCCAAAAGTAAATCACCTCCTCTCTCATACGCTTTCCTTCTGTCTCTGCAGGAGATCCAGCAGGAGACGGACATCCCGGAGCGAGAGCTGGTGCGGGCACTGCAGTCTCTTGCGTGTGGGAAACCCACCCAACGCGTCCTCACTAAGGAGCCCAAATCAAAGGAGATAGAGAACGGCCACGTATTCACTGTCAATGACCAGTTCACCTCCAAACTGCACAGAGTAAAGATTCAAACAGGTAAAGATAGACAGATTATACTCTTGTATTCAATCCTTAGAACGTGGTTTGTTGTTGAAAATAGTCGAGGCGTATCATTTTAAAAACTTGGTCTGTGAAGGCTTTGAATTTGTCCTGACAGAAAGTTGCCACAACCCCGCCCTTTCATCCAGTTAGAGAACAAACGTATTTTAGGGCTTTATGTAACTTTATTAAATTCATATTTTCCTTTTAAATTTTTATATTTGAAATATTTTAGTAACAAAATGTAGTGGAATGTTATCAGACACATTTCTAGTAACCTCTGAAACTTACAGTAGGTACTGAATAATGTTTTTGTTTGTATATTGTTTTCTTTTTTCTTGGCCCACCACAGACATTACACTTCAAATGCAGTCATTATTGTAAATTATTCAGTAACTAATGTGAAACTAATGTGCAAATTCTGTAGATAAGATCTGTTACAGTTTAAGGAGTTAATTTGATGTTTAAACAGATTGATAGTGTGCAAGAACTTGCAGCTTTTAGTCTATATTAATATTTTTGATGCTTTATGATTCAAACTTGCTCTTGTCTGCCTTTGCCAAGAATGTAAGTCTGAAGTAAAAGCTGCCAATATCAGGTCAGAGTCACACGTTTTGCACTTAATATTTTGACCTAGTTGGGTTAAAGCAGGAAAAGAGAGTCCCACATATAGACATGCCACAGAAATGTGGTGAGGCCTAATAGAACTCTGAAATATGTTTTGAAGCTCAATGCATTATAACATAAAACACGTCTTTCAAGCTCATCCAGGAGGGCAGTTCCATGATATTTTATCACTAGTGTGACAAACTACATCACAGCGTATTGTGGATAACATCGGTTCTTAAAAAGCACCGACCAACTGCATGTTTTCTTACAAAGAGATATATATAATTAGTCAGATTGGAATTTAGTTTTAAGAATTTTTTTTTGTCACTTGTGCCTTTTAATGTCTTTTCCATCTTATCAAAACCTTTTAATGATTATTATTATTAGAGAGATGGAGAGAGAGCGAGATTGACAATAAAGCCTTATCTCTCTTTCTCATCACATGTGGTAAATGAGGTGGAACGAAACATTGTACTCACGGTCCCAGTTAACTCCCAAAAATAACAAACAATAAATAGAAGGTGCAAATAACAGCAGCATGAACCACAGCAGCATGAGTACGAGTATTGTAATGTATATTGTGTGAGTGCATATCGAAGATATGTGTAAATATATGTAGATGCATATATTTATTTATTTATTTATTTTCTTTTTTTTTACCTTTTGTACTTCTGCTTACTTTTCCAAAGCAGTATTTATGATGCAATATTTATAATGAGGCCACAAGCTCAGGATTGTTTATCCATCGTTATTTCGATCGCTTGGTTTTTGAATTTCAATGCGCCAAACCTTTCTCACTCCATGCTTTTCTCATGATTCCACAGTTGCTGCTAAGCAGGGCGAATCGGACCCTGAGAGGAAAGAGACACGGCAGAAAGTTGATGACGACAGGAAGCATGAGATCGAAGCAGCAATCGTCCGCATCATGAAGTCCAGAAAGAAGATGCAGCACAATGTGCTAGTAGCAGAGGTTAATAACTGCTTTACACTACACTAATTTGGGAACTTGCAAGTTTACTGTCTTTTCTCCCATGTTTTTCCGCCAAGATGTGCTGAATGTCTGAAGGTTGCTTGTGTAGTGTTACTGTTGGAGTCTGTTACCTGAAATGACTGCAGTGAGAGAGACTTCAGAACAGTGGCGTCAAGCTCAACCAGTAAAAGGACCGTATTAAAAAATCTCATCAGATCTGTGGGCCAGAGAAAAATGTTTTTATTTTATTTGTAATTAATGCTGTGCCGTAACCCAAGCTGCCCACCGTTTTTTCAAAATATGCAAAAGCTTTGGCAGTAAAATACAGACACTTGTATTAGACCTCGAAATATTACATAAACACTTAAAATATCCAAGGGGGTTGGGCAAAAACCTTAATATTTGGTGTAGCTCATTATATGTGATAATACCCTGAGAGTAGATGTTATGTTTGATATTAAAACCAGTGAACTTCACCGAACAGATGATACCCAATTAAGCCATCCTGGAAAGATCAGTGAGATCCTGAAGAGGCAGCAAACAGATTTCAACATGCAGAGCAAGGACTGATCAATGATAGTAGAGCAAAGATTACGTTCCTGGTTAATGCAGACAGCAGCATTGCACTCAGCTGGTCTCAAGAACAGTTTCTGAGTCCATCTTTCTGAGACAAGATGTCCGTTTACGTTCTTGAGATTCAACTCCAGTATTTTAATACTAGAATGAGGACGTGGAGTGACAGAATTTCAGAATTGAGGTTCCCTTTGGTGTAATTTTAAGAAAAGAGAACAAAATCTCAGTTAAAACATGCTGTGGGCAACTGAGAGGAGAAACTGGGTCGGCTCTGTTGCTGGGAGGTTGTAAGTTCAATCCCCTGCGATACCGCCTCCATCTGGCTTGCTCAGTCACTCTCCCCCATCACTCTGCTCAGCGCTAGCCAAGATGGGCATCCTATTGCCAACATCTCGTGCCTTGACCCTGCCAGCTTGGTAGCTGTGGTGATGGAGGGAGTCCCAGCTATTGGGTTGAGCCAGACACAATCAAATTCAGTGTGTCCTGATTCAGGGGTTGGATACTTCGTAGGATGCTGCCTACAAAGGCTGCTTAGACTCATGAAGCCTGAACCGAAATGAGACGGTGGATTTCCTGTTTGCGTCACAGCACTGCTCTTCCCGCCCTCACCACTGCATCAGGAAACGCTGCTCCCACCAAGTTCTTTTAAAGTTGGAGCCAGAAACTTTGTTTTGAATTTTTCGTTTATTAGAGCTGGAGATGCTTCACCGTTGGCTACTCGATTCGTTTTTATTTATTTATTTACATTTGTATTGTTAGCCATTGGAGTCAGTTTAAACCTGAGACATCCTTCGACCATCGAAGGGCAGTTCTTTGGAAGCAAGGGCTCATTGTTATTAATGCAAATTATTAATGTAGAATATCAAATACTGTGATGTATTTGGAAAATGTCATCATATTGAAATTGAATCTAGTAAACAAACTAAAAAATTTGGTAGCTACATATGACTGCATGTAAAGTTGTACTGGTTGTGCTGCGTCAGACTGAAACGTTCTCTTTTCTTTCTATGCAGGTCACTCAGCAGTTGCGGGCACGGTTCCTCCCAAGTCCAGTGGTCATTAAAAAGCGCATTGAAGGACTTATTGAGAGGGAATACTTGGCAAGAACGCCAGAAGACCGCAAAGTGTACACTTACGTAGCATAAACGTGGCGTGAATTTCAAACGAAAACCTGGTGTGGAGTGAAAGAGAGAGTGAAAGTGAGTGAGAGAGAGAGAGAGAGAGAGAGAGCAAGCATTATTTTTGGGACTTGGTCATGCGCATGAAGTGGGAGGTTGTTTTTTTGTTTGTTTTTTTTTTTTTTTCCATCGTTACTGGGGAAAACTGCGAAGTTAACCTTTAACCTTCCGTGTGGACTCGTTTTAAATAGCTCTTAGCGATTCACACAAAAGCCTTCCAAAGCCCCCCATGGAGCTGGATGAAATTCGGCTCCGGGCTGGTAGACGAGGTGTCTGTCTCTGTGAGAGAACTGTGATGAGAGTCGCGCGGAAGCCTATAAACCTGACCTAGACATCCAACAGAAGTGCCCAAATAAAAGTGATGCGTTCCAGCGTGGGACGGCTCCCGAAGACCTTTCAGCTCACAGTGAAATGCGCGCACCTTCCCAGATTTCTTTTTTTTTTTGTTTTTGTTTAAGCTTTTTTTTTTTTTTCCCCTCTCCATGTCAGTGTAAACGTGTTCGTAGTCTGTCGCACCATTTCGGTTGTACAGGTTGTTTAACACTATCAGCTGCCTGCAGAGGATTTTAAAACGGAGGTGGGTGTTGTTGGGTATCAAAGAGCCATAGTTGCTTTCAGAGCATGCCTTTTTGAAGAGGGGTGGAATAACTTTTTCAAGGTTTATTAAAGAAGTTGGTTGGATGTCTCTTTTAGTTGTTTTTTTTTTTTTTTTTTTTTTTTTTTGTCCCAAGATTTGGCATGGCCAAATGTAAAATTTAAATATTAGCTTTTTTTGTAGGGGGTCCTTCCAATGCAGTTCTTTAAGATGGTTTTTTTTTTTTTTTCCTTTTTTTTCTTCTAGCAAAAGAAGGAACTTCTGGAGAACCATGTCTCAATGTGTAAAAATTGTAAAATAATTGTTATTGTACTCACTGAAGTGGACTGTACAGGGCCTTGTTTTCATCAATATTAAATGTAGAAAAAGGAGGAAAAAAAATAAATGGATTTGCTGCTTTGAGTCTTCCTTTTGCTTTATGATGAATCTTGTACAATGTTTACTGTCAAATATACACAAACATATGAATAAACAACCTGAAGTTGGTACTAAATAGAGCAGCAATGTTAAAGTATTGCATATCAAGGAGTCGGTTTCGGTTAAACGGTACTGTGCAAAAGGCAAAGACCACACTTCATGTACAACTTCTAGAAACCTACAGAAAAAAAAATGAGGCTCCTAACAACCACCTGGAAGACCTGGTAGACACCAACACTGCCCCCATCAGATAAGCAGCACTTAAAGCTTAGAGAGAGGAGAAAATCAAGCTGCTTCAAATCTGAAGATTTTTCTGTCCATCCTTCCACTGTGAGAAGATGACTCAGTGCTCTGGGTCTGAAAGGATGTGTAGCTGTTAAGAAGAACCTCACTGAGAAAAGGAGCTGAACGAGGCGACCAATCAGAGCAGAGCTCAATAACTTAAAGGCACAGTGACAAAAGTGACCGACTACTTTTAAGAGGTAAAGATAGTTGTGTAAAATTGGTGTGTAGGAAAAAAATAAAATCAACGTAGACAATGAGATGTAAGTCATTCAGAGCTGTTTGGTGTGAAATGGCTCAGATGTCTTTACAGTGGTGGTGATAGGAACCAGGGGTCGCCATGACTGCAACACAAATATAGACATTTTATTTACTATCCAGAACCACCAGAGAACCTACACGAGTCATCTGAGTTTTATATGCAATGTTGATGATGGAAAATAGTGGAAAATCTGAAATAATAAATTTTCTTTGAGGATTATTTTGCCTTACATGTACCTCTTGACCATGAAGAGATTAAAAAATAGCCAGAAATAAATGTCATAGCA
Organism: Pygocentrus nattereri; assembly: GCF_015220715.1. Taxonomy (NCBI): domain Eukaryota; kingdom Metazoa; phylum Chordata; class Actinopteri; order Characiformes; family Serrasalmidae; genus Pygocentrus; species Pygocentrus nattereri. The sequence continues at coordinate 37,004,041 of NC_051229.1, forward strand.
CAATGTTTCAGGCATGGTCTCATGTATTTGTTAGTATTTCATGTAATAACATTCTGTGAGGGAGCTTTTGGAGGTCGACATTTGGTTCCTATCACCACCATTGTAAATGGTTCTGACTGGGTAGGTTTATCTAGAACAGAGCATTTCACACCAAACCACTCTGGATGACTCTGTTTACATCTTAATGACTGAATTTTGCAGACATTTGGAAACACTGGCAGAGATCCCCTTTAAGCTTGGTTGTAATGTTGTGGATTCATGGCACTTCTTTAAGGGGACCTCCACCCATTTTTCAAAACTTCTACACAATTAAATGGTTAAGATGTAAACAAATTCATTCCAGGTGGTTTGGGGTGAAACGCTCTGTTCTAGATAAATCTACCAAGTCTGAATTGTTCACAGCGGTGGTGATAGGAACCAGACGTCCACCTCTAAAATCTCCTACATGAAAGTTCCTACATGAAATGTTTATGAATTCACTGCCTGATGCCTGAGACACTCTGAGACAGAATGTTTTGCCTTAAATATATTTCAAATCTATTCATTGTGGAGGGATACATTTGGGACACCGTGAGACAAAATAGTCCCCAAAGGAAACCCTGGTTCCTATCACCACCACTGTAAATGAGTCTCTACAACCAAGCATATCACACCAAACCACCCTGGTTGAGTCCGCTTACATCTCAAACACTGAAGTTGCAGAAATTTGGAAAAATTGGTGGAATTCTCCTTTAATGTGATGGCCCCTGTGCTTGCGTGCGGGGGAGGGTTTAATCTAACAGACAGTGTCTAAATCTCGTCAGATAAATAGTACCTCAGGTCATGTCACCCCACTTGTACTTTAAAATCTATTAAAATCCAGTCTGCTGCCCTTTTGTCTCAGCCATCTGCCTGCATTGTAATTCCCAGTTTGAGAGACTGGGGGTACCCTTTCCCCATCCAGCTGGAAAACTTCATTTTTTGGAGCTGCTGCATCACGCAGGCTGTTAGAGACGCTTATGAGAGATTATATCCATATTTTTGGGCGATAGCTGTAAAAGCGCCTCTAAACTGAAGCCTATTAGGGCTCATTACGCGACAAAAACACACACAATGAAGAGCGGACAACTGAGACCGTTCGGCTAATGTTAACATTCCGCGATGGAAAGTTCGTGTGTCACTTAAAAAGGATTTAAAACTGGGATAAATGGTGGAATAATGCTGCGAAAACCGTATCTGTTCCACCACAGAGGGGATGATGAGACCACTGACTCTGGAGCGGAGACTGCAGGGTGAGTACGAAGCTGAAATTAGCTTCATTTTTGGATTTTCTCCGTTCCACCTTAAAAAGCCGCAGCGGTTACATTCTGGCGCCTGAGTCGCCAGAACGGAACCGTTGCAGCACTTAAGGTGGAACGGGAAAGTTAGCTTTAGCATGCAAATGCTACCGAGAGCCGCTCGGTCACTTTGTTTGTGGTATCCAAGAGGACGACGGAGGAGCTGTGAGAGAAGTGGATAAACTCTGAATTAGCACAAGATGCGCTTTTCAGCAGCGTTTAATGATTTATACGGCAAAAAGCGGACATTCTGTAGAAGAAAAGGAAGAAAGGGAGGGTTTAAACGGTTTATACGCGATAACAAAGTTCTTCACAGAGCCCGCACACAAAATTAAAGGGACACTCCACCGATTTTTCAGAATTTTTGCCCAATTTAATGGATGTAAACAAAGTCATTCAGAGGGGTTTGATAGGTGTGGAATGCTGCGTTTTAGAGAAACGTACAGAGACAGACGTCCACCTATAAAAGCTCCCTTTCAGCAAGTTATTATTACATGAAATGGCATTTTTTTCCATACTTACCAATATTTCACCATCAGGTAAAGACCCAGAGATTCCCGTTTCCCCATCACCACCACTGTAAACATGTCCGAGTGTCTAAAACCGTTTCACAGCAAAGTACTCGATTTTACATCTCATTTATGTGAATTTAGCAGAAACTTTGCTAAATCGGTGGAATTGCCCTTTAAGCCAACATTGGGTCATGTGTTCCACTGCAGTAAACTTTAATGTTATACATTATTATGTAATGGTTTGGCATCACCATTTTCAATAATATTAAACCAGCGTTGTTGCTATTTGTTGTTAGAATATTTTGATAATGTTAAGCCAAAAACATTTAAGCCAAAAACATAACAATCCGTTTTCAGTCATGGAAAGAGCTGTAAATAGTTCCACAATATTTGAGAAAGCTGAATGAATTTATGAAAAAAATTATATTTAAACGCAGTCCCCAAATTATTCTTCTTCAAGGATTATTATTATTCAATAACCATTGCTCATAATTGCTTGTGATTTCAGTGTGAATAGTGAATAAACCATCACTTTCTGTTCATAACAGTTTAATCCACACTGTATAGATTATTGTTGAATAACGTGTGTGTGTGTGTGTGTGTAGATCGGACTGCAGCAAAATGTCCGGCAGTAGCGGTAAGTACAGTTTCTGCTCATTTTTAAATTGGATTATGCATGTCAGTCATGTGTATATTGCAGTAATCAGCTTGAAGCCACAACTTGTTTTTATGCTTTCAGCGCTTTCTATAATCCTCCCCCTTCCCCGCCTCTGCCTCTTTGTGATTAGCTGACCTCATGGCAGGCTTGGGTCAGGAGCCCCCGCTGGTCACCATGCACCTGCTGGCCAACCCTGGAGACTCTCTCCTCCTGCAGCACACCCTGGACCGCCTCCTCAAGTGGGTGTGCCCAGGCCTGCGCCTCTTCCACGTGTCCGAGCGCGCCTGTCCGGTGCGTGACTACACCCTGCCGCCTGTGGCCGGCTACCCGTCGTTGGCAGTCACCCTCTTCCTGCACGAGTCATACGGAGAGGAGCGGATCCTCCGGGTTTTGGATTTCCTCCAGTGTCCGCCGTGGCAGTACCACCACACGGAGAGCTGCGGGAGCAGGGCAGGGCAGGGCGTCCATATCAGCTCTGCCAGCTCGCCCTCCAACGCCCTGCTGCGGCCCTACCTGCTGCCCAGCCGGGACTTCTACAGCTTGGGCGCGGGCATGCCGGTGTGGGGGGTGCGGCCGGTGCACTGCGGAGGGGAGGTGGTACGGCTGACGCTGCACAGCAGCTACGACAACTTTGAGGACGCCGTGCGGCTCTACGAGACGGTGCTGCGGATGCGGGCTGAGGAGCAGAAGGCCGGGTTCTGCTGGTTCACCCTGCTGACCGAGAGGGGGCTCAGTCTGCAGCTCGCCCTCAAACAGCTCTCGCCCGGGGTCAGGGTGGAGCCGTGCCACTCCGCCGTGCTGCAGTTCAGGGTGGGCGAGATTGGGCAACTGGTTCCTCTTCTGCCCAACCCCTGCTCGCCAATCAGCACCACCCGCTGGCAGACTGAGGACCTGGATGGCAACAAGATCCTCTTTCAGGTAAGCTTTGGGAATTTCCATCCAGAAAGCTCACTGAAAGCTCTTATCAGGCCAGGGAGCGAGATCAATAGGCACCTTTTCACAAGAAACAGAAGGTGAATAAAACCAGTTTTACATTGCAAAGAATGATATCAAGTGAAATCGTCATAAACGTAGTTAATAAATCTAATATTTCTCGTTATGAGATTGTTGGAAGAACGTTATAAGATTATTCAACCTGTTTCTGCATATTTTCACTTGTTTTAAGTCATTTTATCTGTTTCAAAAAATAATGTTGAAAATTTTGCTTATTTCCAGAAATGATGCTTAAAACAAGTAAAATGATCTGCCAATGGAACAAGACACTTTCACAAGATAAAATTACTTAAAGCATTTAAAAAATGTCTACAAGTAAGTTAAATAGACGACAGCTCATCTGCTGCTGCGCAGTTTGTGTTGGTCATCCTCTGGTCTTTCATCAGTGGTCACAGGATGCTGCCCACAGGACGCTGTTGGCTGGATATGATTGGTTGGTGGACTGTTCTCAGTCCAGCAGTGACACTGAGGTTTTTTAAAAACTCCAGCAGCACTGCTGTGTCTGATCTGCTCAGACCAGCACAACACACACTAACACACCACCACCACGTCAGTGTTGCTGCAGTGCTGTGAATGATCCACCACCCAAACAGTACCTGCTCTGTGAGGGTCCATGCGGGTCCTGACCACTGAAGAACAGGGTAACAGAGTATCAGAGAAACAGATGGACTACAGTCTGTAACTGTAGAACTACAAAGTGCTTCTATACGGTCAGTGGAGCTGATAAAGTGGACCGTGAGTCTAGAAACAAGAAGATGGTTTTAATGAAATCAGTCAGGTGAATAGCTAACTTTATCTCCCCTAACTAACCCAGTCTTTATACAGTCAAAATACTGTGAAAAACACCTCATATTACAGCATATTATTTGTATATCAGCTAACCCACCGAAACATAAAATTTGGGGCATTTTTCTGGGTCAATTACAATTGCAGTTATAAAATATTTACCTGTGACAGTCACACATGCCATATGTTGTTATTGTCATGAGACCCTGGGCTGCTAGGATATGCCATGGTTCGACGTTCGACGTAATTCATTTGACATCTTTATGAATTTGGGTCATTTCTGATCAAAAATTTACCCAGCGCCTGCTAAATTTTGTATGTTTTTAATTATAGAGGTCTTGAAAACAAGTTGCACCTCAGAAACCTTTTCAGAAATGGTCAGTCTGGAGTGTCTCTGAGCCAAAGGTGCAATCATTTTGATGGCGATTCATTCTGTTGGTTATTATGAGTAAAAATAAACAGCTTAAGGTGGACGTGTTTTTATTGGTTTCCTGTCCTCTTGGTTTCAGGCTCAGTTCTAAAACTCTGATTCACAGCAAGACAGGCTTCATTTTTAATTACAAACTGAGCTGCATATTTAATATCAGATACTTTTAATACTCAAAATCAATGTAAACTGAAAGCCCTTTGTTTAATATATGAGGCTAAAGGCAGAGATGTAGTATAACAGTAGTGAGTGGGGTTTGGGTGATTTTAGAGCGGGATCTCTGGCTGATGGACGGTCACAGATGGATGATGAGGCGGAGTCTGATGAGTGATCTGATGTGTGAATCATGTCACTGTTTTAACCCTTTGTTGGACTATGAAGGCCAAACAGCAGAGCAACAATATCAGGATTTTGGGTGATTTTCCGACAAAAATTACTCAGTGATGCTGACGTCACAGCTCGATGATGTCATGCTTGCTTGTTAGGGGCGGGTCTGCTGAATGTCCTGAAAGGTGGATCATGTTTGTATCTTAAACCGTTGTGAAGTTAGGTTGACTAGAAACGAGCTACCGTCTCTGGGTCCCAAGGGCTCACAGAGCTGGCTGGTGTACCTTGTGCTGTAAGTGTTTTAGTTTTTGTATATTTGATTCATTACATCTACTTTTCATCCGTTACTTCACAAAGATAATTACAGTGTTGAAAGCTACTCTGATGATTCCGTTGAATGTCACGCTACTAGACTGAACTGAACCGCCTATAAATGTTTGTATATCATCACATACTGTTCCAGTCATCATCGCTCTTAGTGCCCCCAGAATCTGCCTCAAAGGCCTGTTTGGCCCACCGACTTGTTTTTGCGAACATAAAACCATCATGTTGAAAGGATGCGAGCAGAACCCCAAACAGCCTCTCCACTCAGATGTAAATACGCAGTCTTGTGGGTAGTGGGGGTTTATGGTGAACGGCTCACCAGACCGAGGCCGCTGTGGTTTTTCGTGCCGGGCTGAGCTGCCAAGAGCGATCCTGAGTGGCTGAGAAGACCCAGAAGGTTGGACAACAAGCTGTAATTACTCAGCGGGCTGCAGCGGGTCTGCTGGGATGAACGTCGATTCCCCTCCATTCTGTCTCATCAAAGAGTTCCAGGATGGAAAAAGCGGGGGGAAGATTCTCTGGAAATGCACCAACTCGCAGACCACCATAGAACCCGAGACTCTGCAGAAAGCATGAAAAATGTATGAAAGTGCATTTCAGGACGGATTCTTGCCGCAGACCTCGACCACTGGGAGGTTCTATTAATGAGTTTTTAGTTTTGCTCCAGACACCCGAACCCTGATTTACTAAAAGCTCATCTAAAGTGAACTTCAAGTGTAATAATAAGATTCATGGCTGCTTTTTTCCTTTGATTTTAAGAAGACACACATGTTTAACCCTTTATGGTCACTGCAAAAAAAAGTGACTGTTATATTGTTAATCGCAGGCGCCAGAGCAGTGGAGCGTGTGCACCCCCACTTTTATTTGAGGGGAGTAAATATACACATTTGCTCCACTGGTTTTTAGTCAAATGAAAGTTTGAATGCCAGTGGAAATGAGTTTAGCACATGCTTAGATTTTTCATATAATTTCTTTTTGCCTCCCGTAAAGCAAAGCTGTCAAGTGAGAAGATCCTCCACATGTGCGATGCCTCACGTATAGCTGAGATATTTAAACAGGAAGGCGCAATAAAACGGAGAAGAGATTGTTCATTTGAAGGCCCATTTCTGACCGCTAGAGGAGAACTGAAATCAGCTAGAGGAGAACTGAAATCAGCTAGAGGAGAACTGAATTCAGCTAGAGGAGAACTGAATTCAGCTAGAGGAGAACTGAATTCAGCTAGAGGAGAACTGAATTCAGCTAGAGGAGAACTGAATTCAGCTAGAGGAGAACTGAATTCAGCTAGAGGAGAACTGAATTCAGCTAGAGGAGAACTGAAATCAGCTAGAGGAGAACTGAAATCAGCTAGAGGAGAACTGAATTCAGCTAGAGGAGAACTGAATTCAGCTAGAGGAGAACTGAAATCAGCTAGAGGAGAACTGAATTCAGCTAGAGGAGAACTGAATTCAGCTAGAGGAGAACTGAATTCAGCTAGAGGAGAACTGAAATCAGCTAGAGGAGAACTGAAATCAGCTAGAGGAGAACTGAAATCAGCTAGAGGAGAACTGAATTCAGCTAGAGGAGAACTGAAATCAGCTAGAGGAGAACTGAAATCAGCTAGAGGAGAACTGAATTCAGCTAGAGGAGAACTGAATTCAGCTAGAGGAGAAAAAAATCAGCTAGAGGAGAAAAAATTTCAGCTAGAGGGGAAATAATTTCAGCTAGATATTCACACTAACTGTAAGTACCAGTGACTGACCCAGTACTATTACAGACCTACTCCGATTGGCTGACTGTACATTCAATTTACATTACTTAACAAATTACATTTATGTTCAGTTTACGCTCCGTACAGACGGCTTTTAATAAAAAGATGACAAAATATACAGGACCAGTGATGGGAACCAGACGTCCACCTCTGAAAGCTCCCTCACAGGTAGTTACTACGTGAAATGGTTATGAATTCACTGACTAATGTCTGTGTTTTAAGGTGCTTGAGGGTAGTTTTAAGATATGGTTTTGACCTTTAAGTAAAGTCATGATGGATTTTGACTTAATATGAATAATTTTTCTTTTTTGAGGGTTAAATTTCATTTGGTTGTGTTAGTTGAGCTCCTGCTTAACTGTTGCTCTCACTTTGGAGCTTCAGCATTTTACTTTAGACCAAAAAGTGAAGAAAGGCCATTCCTGTACTGACCGACATGGTAGAGACCAAGAAGTTCCACTGCCGCTCTCAGTATCTGAGTACTTTTCTTGACCTTCTGAGTAGCGAAAAGTCTTTATTTGTCTGAATTAACAGGGTTTTTTACTGGAGCATGGGCTGCTACCCTCACCTCTGTCTGTCGCTCTCACTGTTTAAAGGGTTAACGCTCACCTCTCTTTTGCAGGTTAAAGGAGCAGCGCAGCCGCCAAGACTCTTCACCTCAGCCTTCCCCCTCAGCTGCCCCAGCCTGCCGCCGCGATCGCTGCTGAAGTGCCCGGTGCCCACCCAGCTCCACTCGGCCATTCCCGGCTCCTTCAGCAAGCTGTCCCAGCTGAAGGAACGCGCTCTGACCAAGCTGCCTTCAGACTGCTGCCCTGGAGTCCAGAGACTAGGAGGAGAGAGTCTGGGATCGGGCAGCGCCTGCAGCACCCCTCCAGGGAGTTCCTGCTATTCCTCCCAGCGCAGCAGCCCCGCCGCCCTGTCCGTCAACCCCTCCATCACCCGCCTTCTCCTGGAGGAACCGGAGGAAGAGGAGGAGCCGGAGACCAACGTGGATACGGGGCGAGCCGTCAGCCCCCAGGTTCAGAGACCTGCCGCTGTAGGGGCATCGGCTCTGGAGACGCTGGCCAGGGACCTGCAGCACGGCCTGGCAGAGGCACCGAGGAGTCCGCCAGAGCCGGCAGCACAGCCTCTGGAGCCTGCAGAACAAGTGGACGAGTTCTTCATCTGACCGAATTCCGAATGTAGAAAATACGTGTGTCTGTTTCAGACCTCTTTAGGAAACGATTCACGACATCATTAAAAGTCTTTGATCACACAGCCGGGCAACAAAGATGATTCTTCAATCTGATTTGTAGACAAAGGCCTAATCCCATTTCACCCCTCGCCCCTACCACTGAGCTCCTAGCTCTCTATTTCACGTCTAGGGTTACGGTGTCCCAGTTGTTGGTGAGATGGAGGGGTGGGGCGAAGTGTTAGGACTACATGGCCCTGAAAACTGAAGTTTTTCAGAGGCTCCAATCAGAGAGTTATGACAAAAAAAGAAAAACCAGCAAGATGGCTGAACCAAGTGACCAAAAGTGGCCACTGAAACCCACAAATACGAGAATTTTCTCTGTTAAAAAATTCCGATAACCACTGTTTTATCTTACTTAATGTCGTTTCAGTGTATTATAGTTGTTTTCTCTGTTTAATGCATAAAAATTCGCTACTAGTATGCTTATGTTTCAGTAGCTAGCTAGCTAACCTACCCATTCCACCTTAAATAGTCCAGCAGTTCTGACGCCTGAAGTGCCAGAATGTAACTGCTGCACCATTTAAGGTGGAACAGAAAAAATTCAAACAAGTACCTGGTGAATAGCCAACTTTGGCTTCGTATCACCAATTAATCAGTGGTCTTATATCCCCTCTTTGAAAGCATATGATGCCCTAAAGGTAACTTAAGCGAAGCAGCGAGGTTGTCGAACATTTCGCTTCTCTCGTATAACTGAAGTCGGGCCGGGTCGCCTTCAGAGAATGAGCTGTTAATGTTTTTGTTTGTTTTTGTTTGTTTTTTTTTTGTTTATTTGAGGGTCCCATTTCGTAGGGCAAGATTTCAACCACTACTTTTGTAACTCCGTTCCAAGGGGTTAGGGTGACACTCGAAAACAAGGGGTAGGAGTAAAAAGAAGAAATGGGACTGGGCCTAAGTGCAACTTATAAGTGACGTATAATTGAGTGAAAGGTAAGAAGTAGTTGCATTTAAACCTACTTATGTATATAGTATGTTTTTAGATTAAAGTAACATTAATGCTGGCCAGTAAACCCAAGTAGTAAATTTGCTAAATTTGCTGACCTGTGTCCTGTGGGGAGTAATGGACGTTTAACATATATTTTTCAAGATAACAAAAATAAGCAGTGCCTGAAAATGTGCTTTATGTTCATGTTAATATCTTAATGTTTGCACCAATCAGCATCAGACACTGGGCACATATTTCCAAATTTTGGCACAGTTCTCTGTTCTGAGGTCAAGATTCACTTAGATTTTTGATATTTTGTTTGTTGTAAATGGTTCTACAAAGTTCTAATTCTGCAGGTTCTATGGGTTGATTTGGTTCTCTAATAGAACTTCAAACTCAAACAACATAAACCCCAAAAATCACAACCCTGAGAAATTCTAATCGATCTTTAAATCATTTGAACAAGCATAACATAAACCCCGGGCCCTCCCTGCCCACTTTACACCAAGTTTTTATGCCTAGTTTTCGTGATTGACAAATTCTACAAAGAAGCCAAGGTACAAGTCTCCCAAATTATATAGTTATAAAACACAGGAATGCAGTAGGATCACTTCAGTATTTTTCAGCCTTGCAAGTGACAAATCTGAGCTGTATGGTCAGATCTGGTCACATACAAGCCTCATTGCTCAAATCCGATCTCTCGGCACGATGGCTCACGTTCGTTTAAGTCAGTGATTCAAATCTGTCATTAATGTGACGAACCGGCGTCCTGAAATGACCCTTATGACCACATCCTACTCAGTAACGTCACGTGACTGAATCACTGCATCATCAGCACAAACTAACGAGCAGAACGAGCTTCACTGAGAAGATCATTAACTCTGATCAGCTCTCAGCTTCATTATTAGAGCCAGACATTGGAGAAAAAGGTGAGATGAGCTGCTTTTCCACCATTTACAGGCTTTCACGTCTGTTCGCCGCTGTTGCCATGGTAACGCTGAATGATGGCGCAGGCGCAGTGGAATTAAAGCACATGAATTCCGATCTGAGCATCACATTCAGGTCACATGGCTACGAATCGGATACGTATCCGATCTAGGACCACTTATGAAAGTGGCTCAGGTTGGATTTGTGTGTCTTAAGAAAGCCAAATTTTATATATTCAATTTGTGTAATTTGGCACAATTATTAATATTATTAGACAGTAAACCAATATACACATTCTTTTTTAAAATGTTTATCTTTAGAGAGAGTTCTACCTTGGCCAAAAAATGCTTTATTATTATTAACTAATAATAATCAATAATAATCTTCCAAAATCAATGTTCTATCACCAACTTCAGGTTTACTCCACTAGAAGGAAGACGACACATTCAGCTCTGTGGACACCGTGATGTAATGGCTTTGCCAACAAAGAGGCTGAAATATAATCCCTCATTTCTCCACGTGAAGGTTACATGAGTCTAAGGTCACAAGGCCCAGTGCCAAGCGTGGGCTAGAGGGGTATAAAAGCATCGGGGTGTAATGCAGTGGAACTGCATTCTCTGGAGTGATGGAGCTCCATCCAGTACCTTTGGCATGAATTAGAGTGACCCAGAACTGACCATAGAACGTCAGTACCTGACCTCACTAATGCTCAGTCAGACCCTCACAGCAATGTTCATCATCTAGTGTAAAGCCTTCCCAGAAGAGGATGAGCAGGTGTCCACCAGCTCTTGGACTTTATAATGTTCTAGTGTTCTTTAAATTCTTGAAATGATGTAATCAGATCTAAAATCAGGACTATTATTCTGAACGGTCTGATGTACCTCGTTTAATAAACAGTATTTCTTTTGTAATTTAAAATTTGAGCATACACAATCAGTATTTAGGCACTGTACAGTCCTATGCAAAAGTTTGTGCACCCCTGGTCAAATTCCATTCATTTGAGTTTCTAAGTGTAAACAAGTGAATACGTCCTCTACAGAAACCCACAATCTGCACCTTTCAACATTTACAATTACTGTTTATTTGCTGATTTTAACATATTGGAAAAAGTTTCAGCAAACGTTTTTATATTTTAGATTAGGAAATTGTGCTATATTTAACCCTCTATTGCACGATGTTTGATCTTTGTGGGTGCATTCAGACTCTTGTTTTAATATTCGTTATGATTTTTTAAAATTAGAATTTGCAGCAATATGTTTGTTGCCTAGAAGCAACACTGTGTGACAGTGGAATGGATTTAGCCAGTCACATGCCAGGTCTGACCACATCAGGGAAAACGACTCCTGCACATGTTTTCTGTTTTTAATTATCTAATAATCAGGTCTGAACAAATAAAATCAAGGGCAATTGTACGGAAGAAATGTGAATTGAATATATATATATATATATATATATATATATATATATATATATATATATATATATATATATACATACACATCACTGTTGTTGGAACAAAACTTTGTATCTCCAAAATGCTCACTTTACAGGAGAAGGGAGAAAAAAAAACTCACTCTACTTTTAATGTAAGTCAATGGAACCAGACATTTTTCCAAGTACTTTTGGGTCGTTTCTTTTGGTCCATTCAACATGAAATTTACATGGAATATATAGGACCATAAGTATTTGTTCCAACAACAGCATATGTGTGTGTGTGTGTGTTTTTAATTGCTCCCATAATGCGTGCAGTAGAGGGTTGAGTGTGTTCTGTGTAGAACATGGTTATTTTCCTCTTAGACTGGACATTCACCTTATTGCATTCGACTGTATGTATGAAGTAATAGTGCCCACTTGATGTTTTGTCTGTTGAGAGATCATAGACCTGCGTTTTAGAAGAACTTACCTCAGTATTTTAGACACATGAAGGTTCTCTAGATTTACAGCACTAAACATTACCTTGAAATGATGTATTTAAAAATGAGCTGAAAAACAATGTATGGGTTCTTTAGTGTTTGTGAAGTGTGAGATCGTTAATGTACTTAAACTATAATGTATTACATTAACACAGCTTGGCCAAACACGCTGTACCAGTATGTGGTGTAGTTGAATAAATCTGGAAGGATTCTCAGCTTCGGGATTTGTGATTTTGAAGTTGAAGATGTGCGTCACATTTAACTTTTATTGGTCTTTTTAATCTCTCAGCTTCTACTCCCTCGTCCTTCGCCTTCATCAGTCCAGCTCCAAACTGTGTGACTATTCAAATACTGATCCAGTCAAACTGCAGCTGTTTGGTTTTCAGGGCTGCAGAATGTGGTCAGTTTGTATTTGTGAGAAACTGTATGTGGTTTTAAATTTTGTTACTACAAAACACAAGCGTTTTAAAGGGGAATCCCACCAAGTTTTCAAAAAATTTATGCATAATTCAGTCGTTTAGATGTAAAAAAATTTTAGAGAAACATTTTTAAGTCCATTCACTGGATTAAAAAAATTCAGATCTTTCACTTTTACCATCGTCAGCATTCCATATAAAACTCAGAAGACTCGTGTAGGTTCTCTGGTTGTTCTGGATAGTATATAAAACGTCTATATCTGTGTTGTAGTCGTGGCGACGTCTGGTTCCCATCACCACCAAACTACAATCAAACATCTGACACCAAACCACTCCGAATGACTCTGTTTACATCTCAACCACTGAATTCTACGGAAATTTTATAAAAATCTGTGAAATTCCCCTTTTAAAAGTAGCACCTTGGAGATGGAATCCATTTCGTATCATGTCCAGCAGAGGTCGCCATTTTTCCGTTACAAACAAGGCCCACCTGTTTCCTTCAGCAGTTCAGGAAAGGACCTCCTCCATGTGAGAGTAACAAGAATAAGCTGCACAAGGAGCCTCAGACAGCATAACAGCATTGTAACATCTGCACGTCCACATTTAAAGGTGCACACATGAGGACGAATCAGAGTCTGACAGGACTGACCGTCTAAATGAGTTACACAAACTTTGTATTGTTGCCGTCGGAAAAAAAAGTCTTATTTCCAAAATGGTAGTTTTACAGGACAAGGAAAAAAACCATTCCTAATGGAAGGTAATACAAAAAGCTTTTATCCAAGAAGGTGTAGACAGTCATGAATGTCCGTTCATAACGAAACTTACACAACTTAAAGGGTAAACTGAGTTTTCAAAATAAAAAAAAAACAAAAATGGAGATACAAGGCTTTCAGCACAACAGCAACGACACTAAATACAACTACCAAAAAACTACCAAAACTAAACACACACACACACACACACACACAAACACCACACACACACAGCAATCTCACATCACACACACACACACACACAGCAATCTCACATCACACACACACACAGCAATCTCACATCACACACACACACACACACAGCAATCTCACATCACACACACTCACACACAGCAATCTCACATCACACACACTCACACACAGCAATCTCACATCACACACACACACACACACAGCAATCTCACATCACACACACACACAGCAATCTCACATCACACACACACACAGCAATCTCACATCACACACACACACACACACACAGCACACTCACACACAGCAATCTCACAGCACACACACACACAGCAATCTCACATCACACACACACACACACAGCAATCTCACATCACACACACACACAGCAATCTCACATCACACACACACACAGCAATCTCACATCACACACACACACACACACACAGCAATCTCACATCACACACAGATCACACACAGATCACACACAGCACACTCACATCACACACACATCACACACAGATCACACACAGCACACTCACACACACACACACACACAGCAATCTCACATCACACACACACACACACACACAGCAATCTCACATCACACACAGCACACTCACAAAAGTTTGTGCACCCCTGGTCAAATTCCATTCATTTGAGTTTCTAAGTGTAAACAAGTGAATACGTCCTCTACAGAAACCCACAATCTGCACCTTTCAACATTTACAATTACTGTTTATTTGCTGATTTTAACATATTGGAAAAAGTTTCAGCAAACGTTTTTATATTTTAGATTAGGAAATTGTGCTATATTTAACCCTCTATTGCACGATGTTTGATCTTTGTGGGTGCATTCAGACTCTTGTTTTAATATTCGTTATGATTTTTTAAAATTAGAATTTGCAGCAATATGTTTGTTGCCTAGAAGCAACACTGTGTGACAGTGGAATGGATTTAGCCAGTCACATGCCAGGTCTGACCACATCAGGGAAAACGACTCCTGCACATGTTTTCTGTTTTTAATTATCTAATAATCAGGTCTGAACAAATAAAATCAAGGGCAATTGTACGGAAGAAATGTGAATTGAATATATATATATATATATATATATATATATATATATATATATATATATATATATATATATACATACACATCACTGTTGTTGGAACAAAACTTTGTATCTCCAAAATGCTCACTTTACAGGAGAAGGGAGAAAAAAAAACTCACTCTACTTTTAATGTAAGTCAATGGAACCAGACATTTTTCCAAGTACTTTTGGGTCGTTTCTTTTGGTCCATTCAACATGAAATTTACATGGAATATATAGGACCATAAGTATTTGTTCCAACAACAACATATGTGTGTGTGTGTGTGTTTTTAATTGCTCCCATAATGCGTGCAGTAGAGGGTTGAGTGTGTTCTGTGTAGAACATGGTTATTTTCCTCTTAGACTGGACATTCACCTTATTGCATTCGACTGTATGTATGAAGTAATAGTGCCCACTTGATGTTTTGTCTGTTGAGAGATCATAGACCTGCGTTTTAGAAGAACTTACCTCAGTATTTTAGACACATGAAGGTTCTCTAGATTTACAGCACTAAACATTACCTTGAAATGATGTATTTAAAAATGAGCTGAAAAACAATGTATGGGTTCTTTAGTGTTTGTGAAGTGTGAGATCGTTAATGTACTTAAACTATAATGTATTACATTAACACAGCTTGGCCAAACACGCTGTACCAGTATGTGGTGTAGTTGAATAAATCTGGAAGGATTCTCAGCTTCGGGATTTGTGATTTTGAAGTTGAAGATGTGCGTCACATTTAACTTTTATTGGTCTTTTTAATCTCTCAGCTTCTACTCCCTCGTCCTTCGCCTTCATCAGTCCAGCTCCAAACTGTGTGACTATTCAAATACTGATCCAGTCAAACTGCAGCTGTTTGGTTTTCAGGGCTGCAGAATGTGGTCAGTTTGTATTTGTGAGAAACTGTATGTGGTTTTAAATTTTGTTACTACAAAACACAAGCGTTTTAAAGGGGAATCCCACCAAGTTTTCAAAAAATTTATGCATAATTCAGTCGTTTAGATGTAAAAAAATTTTAGAGAAACATTTTTAAGTCCATTCACTGGATTAAAAAAATTCAGATCTTTCACTTTTACCATCGTCAGCATTCCATATAAAACTCAGAAGACTCGTGTAGGTTCTCTGGTTGTTCTGGATAGTATATAAAACGTCTATATCTGTGTTGTAGTCGTGGCGACGTCTGGTTCCCATCACCACCAAACTACAATCAAACATCTGACACCAAACCACTCCGAATGACTCTGTTTACATCTCAACCACTGAATTCTACGGAAATTTTATAAAAATCTGTGAAATTCCCCTTTTAAAAGTAGCACCTTGGAGATGGAATCCATTTCGTATCATGTCCAGCAGAGGTCGCCATTTTTCCGTTACAAACAAGGCCCACCTGTTTCCTTCAGCAGTTCAGGAAAGGACCTCCTCCATGTGAGAGTAACAAGAATAAGCTGCACAAGGAGCCTCAGACAGCATAACAGCATTGTAACATCTGCACGTCCACATTTAAAGGTGCACACATGAGGACGAATCAGAGTCTGACAGGACTGACCGTCTAAATGAGTTACACAAACTTTGTATTGTTGCCGTCGGAAAAAAAAGTCTTATTTCCAAAATGGTAGTTTTACAGGACAAGGAAAAAAACCATTCCTAATGGAAGGTAATACAAAAAGCTTTTATCCAAGAAGGTGTAGACAGTCATGAATGTCCGTTCATAACGAAACTTACACAACTTAAAGGGTAAACTGAGTTTTCAAAATAAAAAAAAAACAAAAATGGAGATACAAGGCTTTCAGCACAACAGCAACGACACTAAATACAACTACCAAAAAACTACCAAAACTAAACACACACACACACACACACACACAAACACCACACACACACAGCAATCTCACATCACACACACACACACACACAGCAATCTCACATCACACACACACACAGCAATCTCACATCACACACACACACACACACAGCAATCTCACATCACACACACTCACACACAGCAATCTCACATCACACACACTCACACACAGCAATCTCACATCACACACACACACACACACAGCAATCTCACATCACACACACACACAGCAATCTCACATCACACACACACACAGCAATCTCACATCACACACACACACACACACACAGCACACTCACACACAGCAATCTCACAGCACACACACACACAGCAATCTCACATCACACACACACACACACAGCAATCTCACATCACACACACACACAGCAATCTCACATCACACACACACACAGCAATCTCACATCACACACACACACACACACACAGCAATCTCACATCACACACAGATCACACACAGATCACACACAGCACACTCACATCACACACACATCACACACAGATCACACACAGCACACTCACACACACACACACACACAGCAATCTCACATCACACACACACACACACACACAGCAATCTCACATCACACACAGCACACTCACAAAAGTTTGTGCACCCCTGGTCAAATTCCATTCATTTGAGTTTCTAAGTGTAAACAAGTGAATACGTCCTCTACAGAAACCCACAATCTGCACCTTTCAACATTTACAATTACTGTTTATTTGCTGATTTTAACATATTGGAAAAAGTTTCAGCAAACGTTTTTATATTTTAGATTAGGAAATTGTGCTATATTTAACCCTCTATTGCACGATGTTTGATCTTTGTGGGTGCATTCAGACTCTTGTTTTAATATTCGTTATGATTTTTTAAAATTAGAATTTGCAGCAATATGTTTGTTGCCTAGAAGCAACACTGTGTGACAGTGGAATGGATTTAGCCAGTCACATGCCAGGTCTGACCACATCAGGGAAAACGACTCCTGCACATGTTTTCTGTTTTTAATTATCTAATAATCAGGTCTGAACAAATAAAATCAAGGGCAATTGTACGGAAGAAATGTGAATTGAATATATATATATATATATATATATATACACACATCACTGTTGTTGGAACAAAACTTTGTATCTCCAAAATGCTCACTTTACAGGAGAAGGGAGAAAAAAAAACTCACTCTACTTTTAATGTAAGTCAATGGAACCAGACATTTTTCCAAGTACTTTTGGGTCGTTTCTTTTGGTCCATTCAACATGAAATTTACATGGAATATATAGGACCATAAGTATTTGTTCCAACAACAACATATGTGTGTGTGTGTGTGTTTTTAATTGCTCCCATAATGCGTGCAGTAGAGGGTTGAGTGTGTTCTGTGTAGAACATGGTTATTTTCCTCTTAGACTGGACATTCACCTTATTGCATTCGACTGTATGTATGAAGTAATAGTGCCCACTTGATGTTTTGTCTGTTGAGAGATCATAGACCTGCGTTTTAGAAGAACTTACCTCAGTATTTTAGACACATGAAGGTTCTCTAGATTTACAGCACTAAACATTACCTTGAAATGATGTATTTAAAAATGAGCTGAAAAACAATGTATGGGTTCTTTAGTGTTTGTGAAGTGTGAGATCGTTAATGTACTTAAACTATAATGTATTACATTAACACAGCTTGGCCAAACACGCTGTACCAGTATGTGGTGTAGTTGAATAAATCTGGAAGGATTCTCAGCTTCGGGATTTGTGATTTTGAAGTTGAAGATGTGCGTCACATTTAACTTTTATTGGTCTTTTTAATCTCTCAGCTTCTACTCCCTCGTCCTTCGCCTTCATCAGTCCAGCTCCAAACTGTGTGACTATTCAAATACTGATCCAGTCAAACTGCAGCTGTTTGGTTTTCAGGGCTGCAGAATGTGGTCAGTTTGTATTTGTGAGAAACTGTATGTGGTTTTAAATTTTGTTACTACAAAACACAAGCGTTTTAAAGGGGAATCCCACCAAGTTTTCAAAAAATTTATGCATAATTCAGTCGTTTAGATGTAAAAAAATTTTAGAGAAACATTTTTAAGTCCATTCACTGGATTAAAAAAATTCAGATCTTTCACTTTTACCATCGTCAGCATTCCATATAAAACTCAGAAGACTCGTGTAGGTTCTCTGGTTGTTCTGGATAGTATATAAAACGTCTATATCTGTGTTGTAGTCGTGGCGACGTCTGGTTCCCATCACCACCAAATTACAATCAAACATCTGACACCAAACCACTCCGAATGACTCTGTTTACATCTCAACCACTGAATTCTACGGAAATTTTATAAAAATCTGTGAAATTCCCCTTTTAAAAGTAGCACCTTGGAGATGGAATCCATTTCGTATCATGTCCAGCAGAGGTCGCCATTTTTCCGTTACAAACAAGGCCCACCTGTTTCCTTCAGCAGTTCAGGAAAGGACCTCCTCCATGTGAGAGTAACAAGAATAAGCTGCACAAGGAGCCTCAGACAGCATAACAGCATTGTAACATCTGCACGTCCACATTTAAAGGTGCACACATGAGGACGAATCAGAGTCTGACAGGACTGACCGTCTAAATGAGTTACACAAACTTTGTATTGTTGCCGTCGGAAAAAAAAGTCTTATTTCCAAAATGGTAGTTTTACAGGACAAGGAAAAAAACCATTCCTAATGGAAGGTAATACAAAAAGCTTTTATCCAAGAAGGTGTAGACAGTCATGAATGTCCGTTCATAACGAAACTTACACAACTTAAAGGGTAAACTGAGTTTTCAAAATAAAAAAAAAACAAAAATGGAGATACAAGGCTTTCAGCACAACAGCAACGACACTAAATACAACTACCAAAAAACTACCAAAACTAAACACACACACACACACACACACACAAACACCACACACACACAGCAATCTCACATCACACACACACACACACACAGCAATCTCACATCACACACACACACAGCAATCTCACATCACACACACACACACACACAGCAATCTCACATCACACACACTCACACACAGCAATCTCACATCACACACACTCACACACAGCAATCTCACATCACACACACACACACACACAGCAATCTCACATCACACACACACACAGCAATCTCACATCACACACACACACAGCAATCTCACATCACACACACACACACACACACAGCACACTCACACACAGCAATCTCACAGCACACACACACACAGCAATCTCACATCACACACACACACACACAGCAATCTCACATCACACACACACACAGCAATCTCACATCACACACACACACACACACACAGCAATCTCACATCACACACAGATCACACACAGATCACACACAGCACACTCACATCACACACACATCACACACAGATCACACACAGCACACTCACACACACACACATCACACACAGATCACACACAGCACACTCACACACACACACACACACACAGCAATCTCACATCACACACACACACACACACACACAGCAATCTCACATCACACACAGCACACTCACATCACACACAGATCACACACAGCACACTCACATCACACACATCACACACAGCACACTCACATCACACACACACACACACACAGCAATCTCACATCACACACACACACACACACACAGCAATCTCACATCACACACACACACACACACACACACACAGCAATCTCACATCACACACACACACACACACACAGCAATCTCACATCACACACACACACACACACACACACAGCAATCTCACATCACACACACACACACACACACACACAGCAATCTCACATCACACACAGATCACTCACATCACACTCACATCACACACAGATCACACACAGCACACTCACATCACACACAGATCACACACAGCACACTCACATCACACACACACACACACACACACACACACACACACACACACACACAGCAATCTCACATCACACACACACACACAGCAATCTCACATCACACACAGCACACTCACATCACACACAGATCACACACAGCACACTCACATCACACACACACACACACACAGCAATCTCACATCACACACACACACACACACACAGCAATCTCACATCACACACACACACACACACACACACACACACACACACACAGCAATCTCACATCACACACAGATCACTCACATCACACTCACATCACACACAGATCACACACAGCACACTCACATCACACACAGATCACACACAGCAATCTCACATCACACACAGATCACACACAGCACACTCACATCACACACAGATCACACACAGCACACTCACATCACACACACACACACACACACACACACACACACAGCAATCTCACATCACACACACACACACACAGCAATCTCACATCACACACAGCACACTCACATCACACACAGATCACACACAGCACACTCACATCACACACAGATCACACACAGCACACTCACATCACACTCACATCACACACAGATCACACACAGATCACACACAGCACATGCACATCACACACAGATCACACACAGATCACACACAGCACACTCACATAACACACAGATCACACACACACACACACACACAGCAATCTCACATCACACACACACACACACACACAGCAATCTCACATCACACACAGAACACACACAGATCACACACAGCACACTCACATCACACACAGATCACACACAGCACACTCACATCACACACAGCACACTCACATCACACACAGATCACACAGAGCACACTCACATCACACACAGATCACACACAGCACACTCACATCACACACACATCACACACAGATCACACACAGCACACTCACATCACACACACATCACACACAGATCACACACAGCACACTCACATCACACACAGATCACACACAGCAATCTCACATCACACACAGAACACACACAGATCACACACAGATCACACACAGCACACTCACATCACACTCACATCACACACAGAACACACACAGATCACACACATCACACTCACATCACACACAGAACACACACAGAACACACACAGATCACACACAGCACACTCACATCACACACAGATCACACACAGCACACTCACATCACACACAGATCACACACACACAGCACACTCACATCACACACAGCACACTCACATCACACACAGAACACACACAGATCACACACAGCACACTCACATCACACACAGAACACACACAGATCACACACAGATCACACACAGCACACTCACATCACACTCACATCACACACAGATCACACACAGATCACACACAGCACACGCACATCACACACAGATCACACACAGATCACACACAGCACACTCACATAACACACAGATCACACACACACACACACACAGCAATCTCACATCACACACACACACACACACACAGCAATCTCACATCACACACAGAACACACACAGATCACACACAGCACACTCACATCACACACAGATCACACACAGCACACTCACATCACACACAGCACACTCACATCACACACAGATCACACAGAGCACACTCACATCACACACAGATCACACACAGCACACTCACATCACACACAGAACACACACAGATCACACACAGCACACTCACATCACACACACATCACACACAGATCACACACAGCACACTCACATCACACACAGATCACACACAGCACACTCACATCACACACAGAACACACACAGATCACACACAGATCACACACAGCACACTCACATCACACACAGAACACACACAGAACACTCACATCACACACAGATCACACACACACAGCACACTCACATCACACACAGCACACTCACATCACACACAGCACACTCACATCACACACAGATCACACACACACAGCACACTCACATCACACACAGCACACTCACATCACACACAGCACACTCACATATTAGCTTGCATTATTTAAAATATGCCCGTTTTAAACTGGAATTACAGCACAGTTATGCTCATTAGTGAGATGCAACAAATGCAAGTTTTCATAAAATACGTTTTTACAGTCCTCCACATAAAAAACTGGTACATTTGTAGGCTGCAGTTTACAAACACAACAAAACTGTCCAGAGTGTTGTTCAGACAAGGAAAAATGTGTTTTTTTAATGATAACTTTCCAAGAAAGTCTCAGGTTTTTACTGAATTGCACGTGGCCCTCTCCTTATCTACAAACTAGAAATGATTTAACATGGGCCAAAAGAGGTGTTGTGTTATATGCACAGTAGGCTTTAATAGAAGGACGTTATTAGTGGTATTTTTAATTTTATTCTGATCAGAGTGAACAGGGAAGGTATGGAATGCTGGAGCAGGACTGACAAAACCCTTTCTTTTGGTCCCACTACATATTGTGTCTCTATTAACTATGTAGTTATATGCGAACAACATATGCAACGACAATGTAACTTCTAATGATTTAGTCACTGTTACAGATGGATTACAGGCATATATCTTACGTAATTACAAAAGTGTAACAGCCTATTCTCGTGCTTGTAATTACACAAGGGTAATAACATGTAATTATATAACATTAATTAAATCTGTTGCATTTCCCCCCAAAGCAACATCTATATTACCACTCCTTTATTACACAGTACTTACATAATAACTACACAGGAACTGCCCACTTACTTTAAAGTGTAACTTTAACACTGCACTACCGGAAAGTCCCTGTGTAGAAGATACACTTGTGTAATTACATAGGATGTACTTCTGTAATCCATCTGTAACAGTGCCTTAATCATCAGTAGTTACATTGTTGTTGCATATGTTATTCATGTGTAACGACACCGTTATTAGAGACACTTAATATAAAGTGGGACCTTTCTTTTTAGTACGAACCAATAAAGTCCTGGATCCTGTAATAATGAACTGTAACAAACTAAGAAGTCTATTTACTAGCTAACCACATTTGTTAAATAGCTTGGCTTTGCTGCAGTTCTCAGGTACATTCTGTTAAATGTTGCTCTTGTTCAGTTTTCACCCCTTTTCATTTCGTTCAAATCAAATTTGGATCAGTCTGGATCATTGGAGCCTCACAGTCAGTCCACATTTTTGCTACTACCTAATTCATAAGATGGGATGCATGGAGAAAAACGGAGACGAACTGGAGGGCCCCTAGGAACCAGTTTAAAGATCACAGATTCAAGTCAATAGCTGTTTCATGGCTCCCCCTGCTGGTCACAGTGTGTCATTGCTCTGTTCTGAGGGAGTCCTGTGGCAGCCGGTCCATTCTAATGTTTTGGCCCACTGCCCGGTCCGAGTGACCCGCACCTTCCCTGGGTCAAACCTCCAGTACTGCTGCTCTCGGAAGAAGTAAATTTTTCCGTCCGGCCTGGTCAGTGCCCCGTTAGCCCCCCTGGGGACCCCCTTCCAGTCTGCAAGGCTGCGTGGGTAGTACGGCTCAGAACGAAGCGTCTCTAGGTTGAGCACAAAGTAGCGTGAGCCTTTAAAAAAGACCATGCGGCCCAAAGGGCTGTAGAAGAAGGCGCAGTCCGGTTGGCGCGGCAGGCCCGACTCGCTGCTCTTCCTGGGGAAGCCAGGGTCCAGGTTGGTGCCGGAGTACCGCCAGATTCGCTTGCCTGGGAAGCAGAGAACAAAGATAAACGTGTATGTATATTGTAGATGGTGATATGACTTGTGCACTACACAACTTTAGAGTCGATACATAATACAAAAATTATATGTTTACAATTTTAGCTTTATCCACATTTAGTTGTGTCCAATTTAAGTTTTATCTGCATTGAAATATAAGGGAATTCTGGATAATATTAATGTTGTCTATAATCTTTAATGTCATTTTAGAGTCTGCCTCCAAATCATTATCTACAACCTCTAAAGTTGTTTAGATGAACATATTAGAATCATTTCATACATTTATCTACAACTTAATTGGTTTTATATTGTGGAAAAATGTGATTCCAAGCTTTTACACTATATACTAGTGTACAGTATAAATGACATGGCTCAGAAAGAGGCCAAAGATAGCTAAATGCATGCTAATGTATCAGTAGCCAGCTAGCTAACTTTCCTGTTCCACCTTAAATAGTCCAGCAGTTTTGACCCCTGAAGTGCCGCACCATTTAAGGTGGAACGGGAAAATTCAAACAAGAAGCTGGAGAACATCTGACTTCAGCTTCATATCACTGAAGAATTAGTGGTGGGTGATAATAAATAACTGCCCCCCTCTTTGAAGGCGTATGATCCCTAAATGTACCCAAAGCCCAGCAGTGAGGAGCTGAACTTTCCCCTCCTCTGCCGTCAGTGCAGACGGGCCGGGTCGCCTACAGAGCACCGCTAGTAGCTTTTAATGAAGTGATGCTCTTTTTATTTGAAGGTTTTTTTCATTTCACAGGGGAAAATTTTAAACACTACCCGTTTTAATTTAGTTCCAAGGGGCAAGGAGACACTTGAAAACAAGGGGTAGGGGTAAAAATTAAGGATTAAGTATGTATGGAAAATATTGCACTGGTAGATAAATAAATGGATTAAACTAAATATCAAATCAAAATAGCAAAAAACAGTCAGTCAAAAAAGACTGAAGCTGAATAGTAGCTGCCTTCTACAATAGGACAACAATCCAAAACAGACCTCAAAATCCACAATGAACTCAAGAAACCTGAACTGAAGCTTTTGAAATGGCCGTCAAAATCTCCCGACTTAAAACTGGAAAACTGTGGGTAGAACCATCACAGAACTAGGAGCGCTCTGCAAGGAAGAGTGGGGGAAAAATTCATAAACAAGATTAGTCCTGTGATGTAAAATTAGGAAAGCCATTTAAGAATGTAGGAGGCCTCAGCCAGTTGCTTGGTCCCTCAAGCTGTTTGAGGGCAAATTTTCAGACTCAGTCTCTCAAAAATCACCTCACCACTGGGAAACCATAAAAACTCCAACAACAGCTGCATTTTCGTCCACACAACTGACCGCTCACTGGATATTTCCTCTTTCTCGGACCGTTCTCTGTGAACCCTAGAGATGGTTGTGTGTGAAAATCCCAGCAGATCAGCAGTTTCTGAAATACTCAGACCAGCCCGTCTGGCACCAACAACCACGCCACGTTCAAAGTCCCTTAAATCCCCTTTCTTCCCCGTTCTGATGCTCGGTCTGGACTTCAGCAAGTTGTCTTGACCACCTCTACATGCCTAAATGCAGTGAGCTGCAGCCGTGTGATTGGCTGATTAGCTATTTGTGTTAACAAGCAATTGAACCTAATAAAGTGGCCAGTGAGTGTATATTGGGACTGTCTGGATAGTAGAACCTGTTTCATGTGTGGGATGGAATAAAGTTAGGACACCTGCGACAGTAATGATAGACCACCTTTTAAAAAGTACAGCTTGCTGTCCAGTGGGGAGAAGGCAACAGCCTCGATGGCGAATGGGAGGTGAGGCCAGCGCTGCTGAAGAAGAAGAGGGGCACTTACGTTCCCCTCAGACGACACCGTCCAGAACAGCCCACCCCTAAAGACCAGCACTGTCCCGTTCCCATCTGTAAAAAGAACGTGTGTGAATATGTGAAATCAGGGCCATTTTTCAAAGGTCACTTCTTTGGTCTTTCTGTGTACAGTACAGTATTAAACAATTAACATGGGAAACCATTAGCAGACTACAATGTAACAGGTAGGTTTGCTATATATATATATATATATATATATATATATAAATAAATATCTCTTTTAAAATTGCTTGTACTTACTGGCTGTTTAGACTAGTAAGTAAGTAAAATAAAGGAAGGGTGGTTTTTGACTTTTGCATAATACTTTATGAGGATAGTGCAGCTAAACAGTAATGAAAGTGTTTAGCCACCAGTTAACATTAGCAATAACAATACCAGAAACCACGTATTTAAGTCAGTTACAAATTACTGAAACAATTTTGTGTGTGTATAAATATATACATATATATATATGTGTGTGTGTGTGTGTGTGTGTGTGTGTGTGCGCGCGTGTGTATATATATATATATATATATATATATATATATACACACACACACACACACACAGAAGTAAAATATATATA
This sequence comes from Pygocentrus nattereri, assembly GCF_015220715.1. Classification (NCBI taxonomy): domain Eukaryota; kingdom Metazoa; phylum Chordata; class Actinopteri; order Characiformes; family Serrasalmidae; genus Pygocentrus; species Pygocentrus nattereri. The sequence goes on from NC_051229.1 coordinate 37,030,526, forward strand.
TATATATATATATATATATATATATATATATATACACACACACACACACACACACACACACACACACACACACACACACACAGAAGTAAAATATATATATCTCGCTGCTGTTGGAACAAAACTTTCTTTTTGACATTTTTCAGTTTTTGACATTTTTAGTGTCTGATATAATCTGAAAGTACCTGTTGTACATGACTTTATATGAAAATTCATTGTGAATGGACAAACAGTAATGACTAAAAACAACTTGTAAAAAATTCGGGTTTACTTACATTAAATCTATTTTTTTCCATCTCCTGTAAAGTTACCATTTTGGAGATATGAGGTTTTGTTCTGACAGCAACGGTATATATATATACACACACATACACACACACACACACACACACACACACACATATACATATACATATGGGCAGTACAGTGCTAGCTTTACTGCTACTGAGTGCTGATTGGTTGGTGAGCGGAGCAGCTCATTCACAGTTCACGTTGACCGACATCATGAGGCGCCTATAACTTCTAAAAGCTCTAAAAGTTTAAAAGCGCTTAAAAATATAACAGCAGTGTTAAAATGTTTTTTGCTGTACTGTGTTCAGGAAATGAACAAATCCTTTTACATTAAAAATGTTTATGCATTTGCTTCACCTTAACCCATTCACTCACTTGGGAGCGCCATCTAGTGTTTGAGAAACCCGGAAGACATTACAGAGTGATTATTCTCTCTACAAGCTCTCTGATATGACTGGTGTTTTAGAATTGTGGTGTAACTGCTATCCCCGTGATTGTTGCTGGGGGAGGGGGGTGGGGGCGCACATTATGTTGCAGTGCATGCTGGGGGTTGTAGTGCAGCATATTGTGAAACAGGCTACATTAACATAAAACTGACAAATTCATGGCCTTATGTTTGGCATATGGGATGTAAAGATTTTCTATAAGCTTCCGTTAGCTGTTAGCTACAGCCTCATTAGCACCTCTCCAAGACACCGCATGTCTTGGCTGATTCACTATATTGAGGGTGAAATGGAGGATTGAGAATATTTGGTTTCTGTCATGTTCATGTTAGAGACTTACCCATTGTGATGGCATCGAACAGGCCTTGGCAATACTGCGGCTGGGAAAGGTTCCTGTCTGTAGGCTCCTCAGCTAGTTCCCAGTCCTGCATGGCCCAGCTCAGAGCCCGGCCTGGTATCTGCACCCCAGCACCACCAGATGGCTTACCTGCACAAACAACACACACAGAGAAAGTATGAAACCGTGAATCAGAACAGCAGCGTGATACAGTGCAGCTCTCACAGGACTCATATACTCTGAGACATGCAGTCTCCTGATGATTGAAAGGAACTTTCAGCTATATTTAGTATGCGGGGAAAGGCAAGCACCGTGGGAAAGTAAACTTAAAGGCAACATCTAAATATCATTAGCTCTGTAGCTAAGCAACAGCAAGAAATTTCCCATAATACTTACTATATACACTATATTTCCAAAAGTATTCACTCGTTTCACACAGATATGAACTTTAGTGACATCCCATTCTTAATCTATAGGGTTTAATATGATGTCGGCCCACCCCTTGCAGCTATAACAGCTTCAACTCTTAGGGGTAGGATTTCGACAAGGGTTAGGAGTGTGTTTATGGGAATTTTTGACCGTTCTTCCAGAAGCACATTTGTGAGGTCAGACACTGATGTTGGACGAGAAGGCCTGGCTAGCAGTCTCCACTCTAATTCATCCCAAAGGTGTTCAGGTTGAGGTCAGGACTCTGTGCAGGCCAGTCAAGTTCTTTCACACCAAACTGGCTCATCCATGTCTTTATGGACCTGCTTTGTGCACTAGTGTGCAGTCATGTTGGAACGGGAAAGGGCCGTCCCCAAACTGTTCCCACAAAGTTGGGAGCATGAAATTGTCCAAAATCTCTTGGCGCTGAAGCTTTAAGAGTTCCTTTCAGTGGAACTAAGGGGCCGAGCCCAACTCCTGAAAAACAGCCCCACACTATGATCCCCCCTCCACCAAACTTTACACTCGGCACAATGCAGTCAGACAAGTACCGTCTTCTGGCAACCGCCAAACCCAGACTCGTCCATCGGATTCCCAGACGGAGAAGCGTGATTGGTCACTCCAGAGAACACGACTCCACTGCTCTAGAGTCCAGTGGCGGCGCTTTACACCACTGCATTCCACGCTTTACATTGCGCTTGGTGATGTAAGGCTTGAATGCAGCTGCTCGGCCATGGAAACCCATTCCATGAAGCTCTCTACGCTGTTCTTGAGCTGATCTGAAGGCCACATGAAGTTTGGAGGTCTGTAGTGATTAACTCTGCAGAAAGTCGGTGACCTCTGCGCACTATGCCCCTCAGCATCCGCTGACCCTGCTGTTATTTTACGTGGCCGACCACTTCGTGGCTGAGTTGCTGTCGTTACCAATCGCTTCCACTTTGTTATAATCCCACTGACTGTTGACAAAAAAACAAATGATGACAGACGTTTTACAAGAAACTGTTCTGCTTTTGAAGAAAACTTTCCTGCCAGAGATGCAAGAAAAGCGGCTATAGCTGAGCTAAAGCTTAAATCAGAGCAAAGTCTGTGTTTTTGTTTATATTATATTTTAGCCTATATCAGTACATCAGTACATACTGAGACATATTAACAGCCAAGATGGTAAAATGGACATTAAATGTTGTGGTTCCCAAGGTGTGGGTCTCCTTCACATCTGGTGGACATTAGCCACATGTCTTGGCTGATCGACTACACTTAAGTGAAAAAGTGGGTAAATATAGTTTTTCGCTAAATTATTCCTTCAAACAGAGTACAGATACCGAAAACATGGATGTTAATGAACGTGAGGAAAATGCCCTAACATCAACAGAACTTCGGGAAGACAGACGCATAAGTATAACACAATGCTTCCTCTGATAAGGCCCAGGATGGCTGCACACCCATTTTGTTTGCAAAAGGCTGAGCAAACATTTGTCCAGGCCGTGGATAACATCTCCATCCCCAGAGGAGAGCTGTGGAGGAAAGATTTTGGGGCTGATGATATGGAGAGTGGAGCTGTCTCTCCAGAAGGAGACTACATGTCTCGTGTTTGGTTCTGGGTGGATGAACTCTGGAAATGTGTCCAGTCCACAGGATATAGCTCACTTAAACTGTTTGTCAGGCTGAAAGCTTAAGAGACTGCATATATGAATGAACTAGGTTGAGTGTTTGTCTACAAATCAGAAGAAAATCATTTAGACTGAGTTGCAGTTGGTTAAAAACTTCTTACAGACTTGACAGACCGGATCTAGAACGCTAAAATACAATTTAGGACTACTCCGAGCACAATCGGTAGTGTGTTACATTGTAGTCTGCTAATGGTTTACCACCTTCATTTGTTTAATTTCCAGTCATTTGGTACAAATTATTCAATAAGATCAATCAATTGAGAAAGAAAAAGGAAAATAAGGAAAAAACAGGAGTTTCTAAAACTGGAGTTCAAAAATGAAATAAAATCTACAGAAGATAATGTGGCTCCTAACAACCACCTGGAAGACCTGGTGGACCCCAGAACTGCCCCACCAGATAAACAGCACTTAAAGCTTCCATCTCTGAGAGAGAGGAGAAAATCAAACTGCTTCAGATCTGAAAACATCCACAGGTGTTTCTGTCCATCCTTCCACTGTGAGAAGACCACTCAGTGCTGTGGGTCTGAAAGGATGTGTAGCTGATCAAGAAGAACCTCACTGAGAAAAGGAGACGGACACATCAAATAAAGAAACACCAGCCATTTAGTGAACACTCGAAAGCTGTGTGAATCTCTGTTTGGTGTCCATGAGGGTTAGCGAAGGTCAGATGTGTAGGAGTAAAGCTATTTGGGTTGGTGTGGAGTCTGGTTGTTATCACTGAACAGCCACAATTAGCGTGAGATCCAGAAGAGGCAGGGCTACAGGCATCAGAGACAAGCCTGCAGCGAGCTCCAACAGGCTCCAGTGGGAACACGGTTTAACGTGAGGTTAGGGTTGAAAAAAATTCCAGTCATTCTCTCTTAGAATGAAGCGCACTGCAGGTTAGGGTTGGGCACTATGGCAATATGTTCTGTAGGTATGATAAACAATGTCAAATATTGGAAGGATACGGTCATAAAAAATGGCCTGAAACAATGACAACCAGCGTATATAATCCGCACACACTGCCCGCTGTGGTAAATATTAAAGTACTGTACTTCATTACTGTGCTTGTGTATGATTTTGGATGATCTGTTCTTTGTACTCAGTGCTGGTGCCTCACAACAAGAAGGGCCTGGGTTTGGTTCCCCGGCCGGGCGAGTTTGTTCTCCCCATGTCTGCGTGGGTTTCCTCCCACAGTCCAAAGACATGCAATCAGGCCAACTGGAGATGCTAAATTGCCCCCAGGTGTACAAGTATATGTCTGTCTGTCTGCCCTGCGATGGATTGACAGCCTGTCCAGGGTGTTTCCTGCCTTCCGCCCAGTGAGTACTGGGATAGGCTCCAGCAACCCCCCCTGCGACCCAGAAGGATAAGCAGCTTAGAAAATGTGTGTGTGTATATTTTGTACTCAAGTATGATAGGAAGTATATACTTGGACTTACATTCAGTTAAACCCCTATATAAATCCTGCAGGCCAAGCTATGTTTACCTTTTTCTTTTATTTTTCCTCTTTTTGCATTTTAATGTATGGTTCTTTATTAAAACATCCAATCAAGAACCAGTTCCAGTACCACCCATTAGTCGCCGCATCAGCAGACGACAAAATAAGAAAACATTTATTTGCTGAAACATTTAATGTGTGCACTTATACACATTATACAAAACTCTGTATTTCCAAAATGGTAACTTTACTTTTAATGTAAGTCAATGGAACCAGACGTCTTTCCAAGCCATTTTGGGCCCTTTCTTTTGCTCCATTCATCATGAAATTAATGCAGAGTGTAAAGGGCAACATGCATTTTCAAATTATATCAAAAACTGGAAAATGACAAAAATGGAGATACGAGGTGTAACAAAAAAAGGGGTGTAACAATTCACTAAATTCATTACAATATATGATTAAATGCAGTGGTTTTGATACAGCAAAAATAAGGAGTGCCCCATGTTAATATGCTCATTAGAGTCTTGTGTTTTATTCAAAATGATAAAAGTACAATATTTTATTGTGCATAATGCGCTAATCACAATATATCCTGTACTTTTTCTCCCTGCTGTCAGTTTGGAAGTAGAAATAAAGCAGTATTTTTAGAGGAGGGAGGGTCTGCTCACATTATGGGCTTGCTTATGCTATATTTGCTAAATTCACATTAAAGTGAATATTTATTATGTTAATGTACTGTTTGTTTGTGTGTGTATTGAATTGTGAGGCTCATATTGAATGATACATTATGGTATACATATTGTTTGGCTATATATCTAAATGTTTAAATGTTGATCCTTTCTGACTTTTACGTATTTTTAGCTCCATATTTCCACTTTTAAATTAGTAAGAGAGTGGTTTTCAACCCGTGGGCCCCCCAGTGGGCTGTGGTGGAGCTGCTAGGGGGCCGCTGGGAGTCAGTCATTACAATATATAGAGGTTCAACCAAAACAGTAATGTCAAATATGACAATTGTTAATGTTGTAATAATTATTTACAAAAATAAGCTCAGTTACTGGTTTGGCAAAAAATCAGCACAACTTCAAGAAAATACTTGAGTAGTATGGAATTCATTCAGTAGGGTTGGGGGGTTGGGAGGGGAATAGATTCTTAGATGCATCACAATGCGGACGTGAACGATTCTGAATCGATTCACAAATGTCAAAAATTGATTTTTGAAATATTTAAAACAATGTTGACAGAACGTAAGAGGTGGAACTTGGACATTGGTATGTGCAGCGCCTGGATAGTCTGTGGCGGCACAAAACAAAAACACAGCTGGATGAGCGAGAAATCCGACCGGCTCTGCATTAAAGCCAGGTTAGGTCAGGAGTCACAACACGAATGTTAAGAGGAGCCATTTTGCCCTTTCAACAAAAATCAGTCCACCTTGGGAGCCACAACATTTAATGTCCAGTATGTCTCAGTATGTCCTAGTATGGGCTAAACAACATAAACAAAAACACAGATTTACTTTGCTCTGCTTTACGCTTCAGCTGAATCCACCTCCACCAGAAAACCTTTCCTCAAAACTAGATCAGTTTCTTGTAAAATGTCTCTCAACGTTCGACTGTTTTACGAGGCTGAAGCCACTTCTTATTCTTCAGCTTCTTGTTTGAATTTTCCGCCTTAAGGCCTGAGACGCCGAATATAAATGCGGCACCATTTAAGGTGGAACGGGAAAATTCAAAGGAGAAACTTTCATCTTCGCAACTTTTTAGTGTTTGACAGTCTCTCACTGCAAATTTAACATTCCAGGAAACCAACTGGGCTAAATGCGAACAAGTCCATTCGTCTCCAGATGTTCATCTTAAATCTCTCTTTGCCTTTTTGTTAGTGACTAGCTCGGTGAGACTGTTGCTAGGTGACCTGCAGTCTGCACACCAGTTCTCAGTCGTTGAGAACCAGGACTTTCGCACTATGTTGCACACTTTGGAGCCGAGATTTAGCGTCCAGTCTCAAAGGTATTTTACTGACACAGAGACCGCCTGTATGAAATCCTGTATATATTAAAAAAATGCGTCATGATCGCTTCGCAGCCTCTGAATCGTAATCAAAATGAATCAAGAGGTGCCTAGAGATTCCCACCTCTATTGTTCAGGACAAGTAAATGGTTTCAAACAGAAAGATTTTGGATTCTTTCATGCAGTCAACTGAAATTCATTGGGCTACATTGATTATTGTGGTTTGATGCATCTGATAAGAGCGGGCCGATTAAATCTTCTCATGGGCCGAGGAAGCTTCTGTGGTCGGTTGGGTGAGCTGGATCTGCAAAAGGCAGGGAACCCCTGGACTAAGATATTGCTGAAATATCACTTGCTGAAGTGCTAAAGTATCAGTTAAGTACAGTTTCTCTGTTCTTTTTCCACTCCTTCAAATTGCATAGTCCATTTTTGCCCTTAGCTTATTTTATCATTGTTTTTTTTTACCAAATGTTTGATTTCTCCTCTTGTTTCATCATATAGTTTGTGTCTATTATCGCACATTGTCACGATTGGCTCCTCCCACTCCCCCGTGTGCTTTTTGTTTACCTTTTGACATTCCACGTGCGTTTGTTTTGGTTCAGTCCTGCCCCTTTGTTTTCTTGACTCCACCCCTGATTCACTTCACCTTCTTCCCACCTGTCCCTCGTCATCCCTGTGATTATTTAAGCCCTGTGTTTGCCCCTAGTTTTCGTTGGTCTTTGTTTGGGATGTTGTTTATTGTTTGATGTTTGAGGTTTGATGTATGTTGTTTTTCTTCAGGCCCTGTTGTTTGTGTACCTGTTTATTTACATCGTGTCTGTCCCTCCTGCTCTACGTATTGGCCTATTGAACCTGGACCGTTATGACCACGACCCTCTTAATAAAAGTGGCTTATCTCTGCATATGCGTCCGCCTCTTCGCTCCACGTTACACACATTCAAAAAGCACCGCACTCAGTGCTCCACAGCTTTTATCCGGCTGTTCATTCTTGCTTGCAAACCTCAGAAAAACTGACATTGCCCAAGGCAATCGCCCAAAGTAATTCAGCTTCATGACAATCAGCGTCTGGCTTTTCCCAGTCAAAATAAAGTGTGATATCACAGTCAGGACGGTGCACGTCCCCGAGGCATTACATTTGTATACATCCTGCAGTCTTACAATCACAAAACAAGCCTCACCAAAAACAGTCCCATCAGAAGCAGCTCAAATGGCATTTCCTATAGACCTCTTTCTGCAAAAGAGGCCACATAAGTGACAACTTAAGAAAGACTTAAAATGCCCATTCATGCTGTGCCCAAAACAGACAGACATCTCCTAAAATGTATCTGCTCACTATCTGATGAGCATTGTCTGAATCCATCTGATAGGGCCGGCTCTCCGAAAGCACACTCAAACATCCTCCACTGCTGAAGAGGAGCGGGACTTTGCCCTAGAAGGCCTTGAGGAAAGCAGAAGCGTTTCCAGTAAGTGTTTGTGCTCCAGAACTGCCAGAAAAAAACAGATTCCGATGCATGAGTAGGTGAGTCCAGGTAGCGAGTTGTGCATTCCTCCACATGAGCTGGAAGACTGACAGACAGACGTGTCAGGCAGTGCGTGTGGAAACCTGCCTGATGGATGTTTGAGAACAGCCGAGTTTGACTGTCCGCCTGCTGTGACTGCTAACTCTGAACCTGAACTCTCTCAGTTATCCCACAAAGAGTTCAGTTAAAAATGTACTGTAAGATTTTTTGTTAAAACTGAAAGGCGTCATTAATGAGTGAGGAGAATAAAAACAGGCTGAAATGTGGGGAGTGTGCGCTGCTGCGAGTCGCCCTGTAAAGCCTGAATAATCATTTAAAAGTCAGAGGCGTCAGATCGAGAGATTTTCACACCACGTCATACGTCTTTACATATTAATGTCACATACAGACTCAAAAAGAAGGTCAGACTCAATGTTTAGGTCTCATATGATCTCGAAATCAACATTATACTGATGTAGATTTGATGACAGTAGTAGATAATTCACTCACATCCTCAGAAGACGTGTCCTTCACCAAGTTTAGACTAAGGCCAAAACCCATTTCTACTTTTTACCCCTACCCCTTGATTTCGAGTGTCACCCAAACCCCTTGGAACTGAATTACAGGGTAGTGGTTGAAATCTTCCCCTCTGAAATGGGACCCTCAAATAAAAAGAGCATCACTTCATTAACAGCTACTAGCCCTGCTCTGCAGGCAACCCTACCCATCTTCGGTGATAACAGAGAAGGGAAAACTTCAGCTCCTCACTGCTGGGCTGTAGTTACATTAAGGACATCAAAGAAGGGGGCAATTATTTATTATCACCCACCCCTAATTCTACAGTGATATGAAGTTGAAGTCAGATATTCTCCAGCTTCTTGCTCGAATTTTCGTGTTCCACCTTAAATGGTGCAGCAGTTACATTCTGGTGCTTCAGGCGTCAGAACTGTTGGACTATTTAAGGTGGAGCGGGAAAGTTAGCTAGCTAGCTACCAAGACATTAGCATGCTATGCTATGAGCGATTTTTTAATGCTTGCTATGGAGAAAATGGCCAATAATGCATTGAAACGACATTAAACTAAGAAAACACAGTGGCTATCGTAATTTTTAGTGGGGAAAATTTTGGTTTCTTTGCTCTCTTGCTCAGCCGTCTTGCCGGTTTTTCTTTTTTTCTTATATCTCTCTGTTTGGAGTCTCTGAAAAACCTCACCTTAGAAGGCCATGTAGCCCTAAGACTTCGCCCTACCCCTCTATCTCAAAAATTGGGACAGCATACCCCTAGACATGAAGATGCAAAACGAAGGGCTAAGGGCTCAGCGGTAAGGGCGAGGGGTGAAATGGGATTGGGCCTTAGTTCTCTTTGAATTTTCTTTCAGTCACCACCCACACACACACACACACTCACACACACACACACACACACACACACACACACATAAATATATAGAATATAGAATGGGACGCTCTGGAGCAGCTGCACATGAGCGCTAAGGTCATCATGCTCAGTGCCAAGCGTGGGCTAGAGGAGTATAAAGCTTCCCAGCATTGGGCTGTGGAGCAGTGGAACTGTGTTCTCTGGAGCGATGGAGCTCGATCTAGGACCTTTGGGATGAGTTGGAGTGATCCAGAACTGACCATCCATCACCTGTACCTGACCTCACTAATGCTCAATCAGATCCTCACAGCAATGTTCAACATCTAGTGTAAAGCCTTCCCAGAAGAGTAGAGGCTGTTACTGCAGCAGAAACTCCCTATTAACACTCTTCAGACTTTGTGTACAAAGTGTTGCACATATAGTGTAAATATAAAGCCCATAAATCACTAAAGGCTTTTACCGTATAACTGCTGCACTGCTGTAATGTCGTCCCAGCTGAGCAGCAGGCTGCGCCCCATCTTCTTGTAGTAGGGCGACATGAGGGCGTGACGGACGGGTGAGTGCTCCAATCCCAACGTGTGGCCGATCTCGTGAGCGGTCACCAGGAAAAGGTTATGTCCTTTATGGCCATTCAGGGTCCAGCGCTCTGCCTTGTCAAAGTGAGCCTCACCCCGGCACGGGAAAAAAGCGTGAGCCAATGCGCCGCCTGGGAAATAAAGGCAAAGATCACAGAGAGGAGAGTCTGAGATGGAGATTTATAGAGCCTGACTGTTCTAAATGTTCTAGATTAAAATATACCAGACATATATTATATTATATTATCAAATCTAAAATACAGGTTGTCTACTAGGCTGCAAGTATTGTGTTCACGCTGCTAAATGTCCTATTATCAGCAGAAAGACGTGGCACAGGGCAGGCTCTATTCTCATGGGGGCTCTAGGCATGTGTTATTTTGGGGGTCCCCATCTGCATAGGCACTCTGCCCAGACACCTTCACAGTGCAAATCGTTTATACATAACATTCTGCCCGGTTTGTGAAGGCAAATCTATCCAGATCAAATACTTCGTTTTGCGATGAATAGTCAAAACAAATGGCAAAAAAAAGATATTCATCTTTTAGCTTTTTCTGCTCAACTTCTCTATCTATTTCCATGTTTTGGCTGAAGATGTGTACATTCTTCTTTTGGAGGCAGTCACTTTCATTTCTCTCAAGCTAACACAATGATACGGTATTAACAACTCTGCTGAAAAAAAAACAGCACTGAACAGCGAGCATTTCATGCTGGTCTAAGATGGTCTATGATGGTTTATGCTGGTGTGATTCTGGTTTAGCTGATCACTCCAGCATGGTCATGCTGGTTGACCAGGATAACAGCAACAAATTCAAGATATGCTGGTTTTGGTGGTGACCAACATGCCAACTTCTGTTGCTGCTGAAGAGCATCCAAACACAACGTATCACTGCTGCCAGAACAGAACCTTGTGTAAACCTTGGTAACTTTACAGGAGAAGGAAAAAACATTACTCTATTTTTAATGTAAATCAATGGAACCAGATTTTTTTCCAAGTACGTTTGGGCCATTTCTATACATCCATTCATCATGAAATTTACACACAATGAAAAGAACAACATGCATTTTAAAATTATGTCAAAAACTAAAAATGATGAAAATGGAGATACAAGGTTTTCTACAGATCACAGCGACACAGGTCTATGCTGGTTTTTCTAGCAGGACTAAAAGTTGTTAGTGGGCCCTAAGCAACCAATATTATTATGTAGAGCTGGCGCTGCTGAATATCAAAATTCAGCCAGAAAATGAGAGCAAAAAAACGTTTATGATAATTCTAATTTCTATTAGCACCCCTATGGGATTTCTAGTGGTATGTTAGCACTAAGCTAGCAGTGGTGCAATTTGTTTTTGTCGTTTTAGGTTAGTGATGTTCCATTTTGACATTTGAAGCTTGAAACAGACATTAATGTTTCTGAAAGCCTCGCTTGGCTGTAGCTACCTAGATAACACAGGGAAAACAATTCCGATTGGTTAATTTTCGGCTGGCCGTTCCAAAGATTTTAGCCCTTCTGTTTCCAATTAAAACTTAACAATGAAATAAGAGTATAATGACTGCAGAGTTTAAATACAACAAGTGTGAAGATTCTATTAAATAAAAATGGACTAAAAATTCCAGACATGTATTTGGTTGTAGAAATAATTAAACATCTCTGGATGACTAAAAGACGCCGATGGTTCCTCTCTGACTATAACATGGACAGTATAGTAAAACTGATAATGAAGTCACAAATCATTTCACATCTAACCATTTTGAATGACTCTGTTTACATCTTCAACAGTAAAACCAGTAACCAGAAAATCACAACCAAGTCTTTGGTAGATTTCCCCTATAAATAAGCTTCTTTCCTGTGTGGTAACAATGTGGTAACACATTAGAATGAATTAGAAGAGAGCAATAAACTGTGGGTCTTCGTACCTGGGCCATCGAATGCATTGCTTGTTCCGTCGTTGTGCTCTCCCTCGTAGAAGGCCAGTCGGATGTCTGTTGGACTCTGGCTGACCTCCTGGAAGACCAGCCCAGACACGTTACTCCAAAGCTGGAAGGCCGTCTGCACAGCAAGACGCACGGGACCCTGTGAGAGGTGCCGCGGCCAGTTCACGATGCGGTATGTCAGGTGACGCTTGTACCACTTCTCCCCTATAAGAGAGTGGACAATCATTAGAAGGCCACTGTGATCTTTAAAGCATGGAAGCTCATTCCTGTCAGGTAGAGGAGAAAAGAATCACATATAAGTCTCATTTTCTGGCAGCAGTGTGTCAAAAATGTTGACTTACTAAAGTGTATTAAAATATGAACTTAGGAAGAATATCAAAACCAGCAGTGGTGGACAGTAACCGAGTAAATGTAATCCGTTACTGTACTTAAGTAGTTTTTTTGTGTATCTGTACTGAGGTTTTTCCATTCTGGGTGACTTTTTACTTTCACTCCACTACATTCCGACTTTTTCCTCCACTACATTTTGAGAAATCCGTCGTTCCCTTTGGCTTCTGGGTATAAAAACGTAACATGTCAAAACGAAAGAAGCGCAAAGCCAGAGCACCAATCAGGGCCCAGCGGTCACTTTGTTTAGAGCTGGTTTTGACCTGTTGGTCATACCGACCCAGTGCAGCACGCGGTTCAACGTCAGCGCAGCAGCGTAAAACTTTGGGAGAGTCTGTTCAACATAAATGATGAACTAACCTAACTTTGTGTAAATAGAGCACAATATAGAAATATGTCCACATATGCAGTCGAGACTGACGCGGCTTTTTTCTCAATTTCTACAAACACCATTTCATTTTATAGTAAATGAGTTTGGGCTGGTTTATGTTTATGAACAGACGCCTACAGATCATCTGTGATCCTGAGTTTAAAGCCAGTTTTTATTCAACTTAAACTTGGAACGAAGTTGAATGAAGTTAATTACTCTTTTAGTACTTTTACTTTATACTTAAGTACATTTGAAGGGAAATACTTTAGTAATTTTACTCAAGTGGAGGTCTAAAGGGAGGAACTTCTACTTTTACTGGAGTGATATTTTACCTTGGGTATCTCTACTTTAACTCAAGTACATGGTTTGTGTACTTGGTCCACCACTGAAAACCACACATGACTTCAAGAAAAGTCAATACTATAAGAAAGTGAGTCAACATTGTGAGATACTATACCCTAAATTCAGTCAGTCAGCGAAGCCATGTATGGTGTCTGAAGTCTTTTTTAGTTTTAGCACTGGAGCTATGTGGCTAATGTTGCTAAGTCATAGAAGCTTATACCCCATCAATTAGCATGGTGCTAACTGCATGCCTAAATCATTACTGGCCTCAAAGTATGTGGAGGTGTTCACTAATCTCTAATAGACTTGATTATGTGGTTTCTGACACTGTGTGTTACATAAAAATCTACATAAATGGATTGTATAACTTTAAAAACGTAAAAAGTGCAGACAATCATGCTGGAAGATGGCTACTACTGTTTTTAGCCATGCTAATGCACTTTAGTCCATGTTTACAGGTAGAAGTGGGTCATACAGGTTCAGAAGCAACATAATCAAGTCTATTAGAGATACTGAACATCTCCACACAGAGCAAAGAGTGATTTCTGAGGGATACTGTGGGGCATAAGCTTCCAATACTTGTTAGCTACATTAGCCTGCTGGCTTAGAGCAAAACCAGGGTAGCACACTTAGAACTGGACACCAAACATCTAATCAACTACATGAAACTTTTTTTTTTTAAATAGTGATTTTTTTTTCATGATTTAGGTCCTTCAATGCACATGGTTATTGCCAAAAATTACATTTTAAATGGCCCATTATCACAGAAAAACAATTTGCACATTATTTTTATATATAAAGGTGTTCCATTCACACTAACAATATAATGAGTGGTAAAGCTCATTATATTGTGGACTGCTTTTTGAATTAGGCAGAGAACCAATGAGAGAAGACGTCATTTACATGTATCAGAATTAAAGGCAACAACAACAACAGTCTGTTTAACTGTAAGGCTTAAGGAGAGGTCGGAAAACGGTCACGTAAAAATGAATTATGGCTGTTTTTGGCTACACCACACAAACGTCGTAAGTGGACCTCAGGGAATAATAAAATGCAACCAAATTGTAGGACGCACGCCCTTAAATGCATAAGATTTAAATGCAGAGTGTATAAGATTTGAGGTTTGCTCATTTTAATGATTAGCACGGGCACTGATGTTGAACCAATGTGTCTTGAAAGTCTCATCTAGGTCAGCAGTTGGTTATGCATGCTTTTGGACACATTCGGCTTTCGGGCTCACAACTAGCCTCTCTCCTGGGCTGCCCTGAGTTATAGGCCACTCTGTCAGCTGTGTAAACCATGAAGAGCTCCTCGCAGAGGCATCTGTAAACAATTTGCTCGACATGTGCCCGAGGATCCGTGACTTGAACATAATTACATGCTTCCCAAGCATCGAAATCACAGTCTTGTCTGAGGTATGGCATTCTTAGCACGTTGTGAAATAGGTTCATGTCATCAGATCATTTACATTGCTCACTGGGGTCCATGTGCTGTGTACACAACTGCAAACAAAGAGCTTAAATACAGGAAAAAACGAACTGCCTGTCGGAGAAACAAGAGACCACCGCAGAATGGCATAGCCGGAGTTCAAGATGCACTTCATGGATAAGAAAGTGTCCAAACAATCCTTCTAACTAGTGAATTCAGCTTGTATAATCACCATCCCAGAAAAGAAGAGGCTGATATTCCCCATTAAAAGGACAAAGTTTGATGTTGTATGTAAATATTAAAGTTTCTGGCCCAAATGTGTGAAGAAAAAAACAAATAATTCATATCAACATACACTCACCAGCCACTTTATTAGGTACACCTGTTCAATTGCTTGTTAACACAAATAGCTAATCAGCCAATCACACGGCCGCAGCTCACTGCATTTAGGCACGTAGAGGTGGTCAAGACAACTTGCTGAAGTGCAGACCGAGCATCAGAAAGGGGATTTAAGGGGCTTTGAACGTGGCGTGGTTGTTGTTTTTAGCACATAAACATAAATGTTAGAAGTGGACCTGAAAATGAAGCACAAGAAAAAGTTGTACAGGGAGATTCACTCGAAAGAGGCCCAGAATATTCTGTAATAACTCTCACTGGGATGAAGCAACCAGAACGAAACAACATGCAATGTGCTCCTCAGTATACGGAGCTTCCCCTGCGTTGGAGTGATGAGGTAGGCAGCTGTTGTGAAGTTTAACCTCTCTAATGCTTGCCAATATGTTCAGTCAGGAACATGGAGCGCCGCGTCAAAACGCGTCTGGTATAAAACGGAGATCACTTCCAGCATCACATGTAATATGATCAATTAAACATACATCAAGGTTTGAAGCGTATTTTGTATTTTTTGATTCAGATGTCTTCGTCCTAACGGGGTTACAATGGAATACCTGGGGCTTCTTTCCAGTGAATCTCCCTGTACAAGCATTTTAACATGCATGGATGTGCATTAAATTCATGAAACAGTCAAAAGATGGAGAAAGATGGACTGAGCTACTAGGATTCCATGAAGGACATCTGGTTCCTTGAGGGCTTTGAGAAAATTGGGGCAGGCAAAAGAGACAGAAAAACCAGAAGCACCAGAAAAAAATTGCAGAAAGAGCAACAAATTTTCAGCATAGAGAGAAATAAATCAGGGTGTTTAAAGTAGATGCTTAAAATAGTTTGGCAAAAAATAATAAATAAAAATGGAATAAGTGTGTTGCATAGCTGAAGACAGTAGCAGCGGCCAACTTAAAATCTAAACTATTTTCGTCCATGTGTACAGATAACAGTATATTGAAAACCAGTTAGCACAATGTTAACTGACCATAACTCTTACAATGTCACATGAATGTTACATGTGGGGAAAAAAAAGTCAATTTAAAAAAAATCAATGCATCCATGTAAAAACCGTGATCATATGTAGGAATATATTCATATGTGAATAAACATGTAGTTACTTGTAAACACATGGTTTTTGCACGCTGGCGAAATATATGTGACTTTTCTCCAAAGGGTAAGCTTCCTTCAATTTGTAGCTACATAGCATCATAGCTCCAGCCCAAGAAGCAAATTTAGATTAATAAGGTTATTATGGTCAACACATAATGAAAGCTTTTGACCACTAATTAGCATGGAGCTAACTCATTTCAGACACGGTATAATAAAAACAGACAAAACTGGCTTCACAGTGACTGCAAGATATTCACTTTGCTCAATGTTTATAGGTCACAGTGCATTTACAGTGCGTTTATATGCACTTGAGTAATCGGATAATGGTAGGTCTACATGAGTCAGACCGTAATCGGATTTCTGCGCTGCAACCAGCCAATAAACTCACAGAAGAAGACGTGACGTAAACATAATGCAAAAATCAAACTTCATGCTGGAATCTTTTTTAAACACACAGTCACTTCTTCTGAAAATATGAACCCACATCATCTTGAAGATGAAGAATATTTGAGTCCTTTATTTCAGACATCCTCTGTCTGATCTCGGATAAAATCCAGCTGCTTTATCGGATTTCTTAATTGGATTTCTAGATCAGAGTATGGTGTTTACATGACCATTTGAATAGTTGGATAACTGCAGTAATCCGATGATAATCAGATTATTAAGTGCATGTAAACGCACTCAGTGTCAGAAACCACAATCACGTCTATTAGATTACTGAACTGCTCTTTGGTGTGTGTGATGACTTAGGCATGCAGTTAACATCATGCTTGCCTTGCATAAGTAAGTCCCCATGACTTGTTAACTACATTAGCCTCATAGCTTCAGTGCTAAAACTGAAGATGCAAACTTCAGACACCAAATATGTCTTTGTTGACCATGGGGTGGCAAAGGCGGGGGGGGGGGGGGGGGGGGTTGGAGGGGTGGTAAATTAGATTTTTCACTGAGGTTTGTACTTCAGGCCTCCAGATCCTGGAAGGAAGTAGTCAGATAAAGCTAAGGGAAGTGAAGATATGGAAAAGAGTCCCTAAGGGGGCTGTGACGTAAACAAAGAGCGATGGGATTGAAGTGGGTGTGAGTGTGCAAAGCCTGGAGCCAGCTGTGGATGAGGAAGCCACAGGAATGTGTGCAGTGATGGCATTCAGTAAAAACGCATCTAAACATCTGCCCTGCTGTGAGCATATGCAGGCCTATGTACACTGATAGGACATAGTGTGCATGGTAACAATTTAACTGCTACATAACACTGACATAACCAGATGCTCATATTTGTGTCATGAAACATCAAGCCCAGTAATATATCACTGTCTCATTAACATTCCCAGTAACTGTCAATCGATGCTTGATGGCTTAGATTCTAAATTTGCAGAAGTGTTTTGTAATGGCTCATCATTTTTGTCTGATTTGAAGTATTGTCTTGGATGCCTGGTTTATAGTGAATAGTGCTGCAGTGTTGGGTTCATGTAAATCTAGTCTGGCATTTGGTGCATACGTGTTGGAATGGTTATAATGATGACTGCACTGGTGTCAGACTGCGGCTTTCACAGAGTTATTCCTGCCTATGCCACTGGGCTGGCATATAGAATTACTGTGGTTCTGATAGAGCTTGTGATACGACCCTTGTAATGTAGACATACTTGGAAAAAAGACTCAGGATTCAGTGTTAATTCAGTGCAGCTGAATCAAAATATAAAATTTTCCAGACACAGGTGATCAGAACAGATAAGCATGTAAGTTACTGTTGTTTTACATGTTTTTAAAGCTGGCTAAGATGGTTGTATGGATAGTTCACTCTATAAATTTGCAGTGAATGTCCCTGGGTACTCTGCCAAAACTCCTCGCCGCCACTTTACAACCACTGGTAAAACGTTCTAAATCTGCCACTGTTCAGATGCTGGACGTTATCCAAGACCAAAGCAAAAACATTTGCTGAAATATATTTACATTTATGGCATTTGGCAGATGCTCTTACCCAGAACATTTTATTTTTTACATACGAAGGTGTTGGAGATCTTGCCCAAGGACTCTTATTGCTATAGTGTAGGATGCCTGTCCAGGTAGTGGCTTCAAATTCTGGCCTTGAAGAATTCCATCTGAATGTACTGTATGTCCAAAAGTCTCCATACACCCCTTGTTAGGAATGGATTAACCTACTTTAAGGTCACCCACTGCTGGCACAGGTGTTCAGTTGAGCCCAAGTCCTTAAACGAAAGTCTGTCCACTCAGCAGCCACCTTGATAACACCGCTGGGCAGTTACTTCCCCTCATAAAAGACCAGGCTCCTATATATTTGACTGGGGAGAGACCTTTAAACCCAAAACTAAAAGACCATTAAATATCACAAATCTTCAGTGCATTTCACCAAAACAACATACAAAAAACATGTCGTTCTGGCTACTGTGTATATGCATACTTTCACAACAACAGAGGGCAAACTGACTGGCTCTTTTTACTGAAGGGCGGGACCTTCTCTGTAAATAAACCTGATGTTGAGGGTTAAAAGCTGTCCCACTAATTTTTCAAGCAGGCAACTGTCTCATTCTCTTTATAATGTCTCTAATCATACAACTTGCATTATAAAGCCAAGCATAGGCTACAGGGGTATAAAGCCCCCCAGCATTGGGCTGTGGAGCGGTGGATCTGTGGAGCTCCATCCAATATATTTGGAATGAACTGGAGTGATCCAGAACTGACCATCCAACATCAGTACCTGACCTCACTAATGCTCCTAAGGCTGAATGTGATGAATGAATTTTGAAGAATGAATTTTAAACACGAATAAAGCCCAATGAGCACATGAACACACCACTGGTGCACCCAACATGAGCTGAAGTGTCATAAACAGATGTTGTGGTAACAGACCGAAGCCGTTTCCAGGGCAAACAAGGGAATTCTTAGGGCAATTTGGCTGTAATCTAACCGCAGCACTTAGCGCAAACCCTCAGGGAGCGAAGAGAGAGAGAGAGAGAGAGAGAGAGAGAGAGAGAGAGAGAGAGAGAGCAGAGAGAGAGAGAGAGAGTAGATAGAGAGAGAGAGAGAGAGAGAGATAAAGAAAGAGTGGGATAGAGAGATAGAGAGAGAGAGAGAGAGAGAGAGAGAGAAAGAAAGAGAGGGAGAGAAAGAGAGAGAGAGAGAGAGAGAGAAAGAGAGAGAAAGAGAGAGAGAGAGAGGGAGAAAGAGAGAGAGAGAGAGAGAGAGAGAGAGAGAAAGAAAGAGAGGGAGAGAAAGAGAGAGAGAGAGAAAGAGAGAGAAAGAGAGAGAGAGAGAGGGAGAAAGAGAGAGAGAGAGCATGTTGAATCTGAAAACATTCCATGACTTCCCTCATGGAAGCAATTACAGATGCAAAAGTGCTTGTAATGATGGTGTGTGTGTGTGTGTGTGTGTGTGTGTGTGTGTGTTTCTCCAAAATATGCTCATTACAAAAAAAAAAAGAAATATGTCTTTAAAGTTGGGCAACTTGTCTTTGCTGGTTTCTGGCTGCATTTCAGATTGTAGGAGCACAAATTCAGCAAATGCGTTTCCTCTGTGCACTTTTTAGGGATTTTTACATTTGGAGATTTTATAAGTTTTATAGTATTTGGTTCCATCAAGTCATTTTTATCCGATATGTCAAAATATACTTAAAAACATGTGAATTGAAACCTAACTACTAACTATGAGCTTACAAAGCAGAATATCAGGTATAGCCTCCTCCTACAGACCCTCTGGTGGCTGTTCCATTAGCAGAAGAGTAATCAGCTCAAATGTTTAGAACTAAAATAATCCAATATTATATTCTATATCCAGATATTGCATAATAACTCTGTTTTCAGATGAGCTGGGATACCGCGTGTGAAATGGTGTGACTCTGTGTTGAGCTGTTAGCGAGTTTGCTTCTGATTTTGTAAATCATACACATTTCATATATATTATATATTAATATATTCCATCAAAGTTACTGAAGAAAAATGAACGTTCATCTGGGGGAGCTCCAGAACAGGAGGGGATTTTATGGCTGCTGTGAAGAATGTACATGCAAATAGGCAAATTAACATAATCATAAATAAAACTGTCAGGTTTAATACCTGAAGTCAGTGACTCACAGACATTTCCCAAATTCCTACTGATGCCTGGCCGGCTTGTAACGTGGCACTTCTCAGTTCCAGCTTGTTTCAGAGGCGCTGGACAGTCGAGAACATTCCACCTTTGGGCTGTGAGAAGCTCTATAATTGGTTTAGCTGTCTGCAATCACACCATCATCAAGGACAAGTGGGCCATTTCCACTGGCAGCTGCACATGCAAATACTACAAAGTAAATGTACTTCATTACTGTACTTGAGTATTATTTTGGAAGATTTGTACCTGTAATTGATTATTTGTATCTACATTTCCAAGAACTAAACATTCTTTTTACTCATTTAGACCTTCAAAATGTACTCACTGGCCACTTTATTAGGTATTATGTTCAGTTGCTTATTAACACAAATAGCTAATCAGCCAATCACACGGCAGCAACTCAGTGCATTTAGGCATGTAGAGGTGGTCAAGACGACTTGCTGAAGTGCAGACCGAGCATCAGAACGGGGAAGAAAGGGGATTTAAGGGACTTTGAACGTGGCGTGGTTGTTGGTGCCAGACGGGCTGGTCTGAGTATTTCAGAAACTGCTGATCTGCTGGGATTTTCACACACAACCATCTCTAGGGTTTACAGAGAACGGTCCGAAAAAGAGGAGATATCCAGTGAGCGGTCAGTTGTGTGGACGAAAATGCCTTGTTGATGTGAGAGGTCAGAGGAGAATGGACAGACTGGTTCCAGATGATAGAAAGGCAACAGGAACTCAAATAACCAACCAGAACCTCTGAGGAACGTTTCCAACACCTTGTTGAAAGTGTGGCATGAAGAATTAAGGCAGTTCTGAAGGCAAAAGGAGGTCCAGCCTTTAACTAGCAAGGTGTTAATAAAGTGGCCAGTAAGTGTATCTGTTACCCATTTTAAAGGCCATGAGACTTTTCTTACTCTCCTGCCAATCAATTATTTATTTCATTATTAACTAAATTCATATCAGTGTAATAAAGGCAATAAACGGAATTGCCGGACATTCTCACACTGAGGAAGACGAGGAGCAGGAGTAGCGAGGGACTGGAGGATAATACTGTGCAATGCAGATGTTATGACGTCTCACTATGCTTGCACGGCAAGTTTATTCCAGGGTTTCGATGTTATAATATTTGTGCTGTTCTTAATTTTATCTGTTCCTTGAGATCGTTTGAAGAGTATCTCTGGCTCCACGCTTCCACTTCTGACCCATTACCGACTGTTTTTACCTTCAAACCCCTCCAGACGTGTCCAGCATGTGGAAACTCACAGAAACACAGAGCAAGTACTGCCCGCTCTACTTATCCTGGACGAAGATGATGGAATGCTGGCTCTGTAAATATGACTAGGAGCCTGGGTCAAATTCCCACAACACATGCGAAATTCCTTCTCAATAACACTGGGTGTGCTTTCCATTTAGTACTGGAGCTTCCACCTGATCTCAAGTGCAGAGCGGACAGGACCCAGCAGAGACCAGGAGAGGGGCAGGGTGCTTTAAAAAGGGCTCATGGATCATGATTTTAAACATGAACTTCAGCATAACCTGTGAATTATAGCAACCGATATTCAAGCTAAACATAGCATATAGCAAAAAATGCAGATTAGGCCTGCGCCAGTATCATAGTCATCTTATTTGGGCTGCCCACATTAACCCCCAGTTGCTCCCCAGGTGCCGTGGATAGGGCTGCCCACCGCTCCGGGCAAGTGTGCTCAATGCCCCCTAGTGTGTGTGTTCACTAGTGTAGCCCAGTGCCAAATGCCATATAATTAAAGTAAATGTTTTAGCATTTAGTTTCATACACAGTCCCTTTAAGAGACGTACACTTGTAAAGCAAAGTGGATGAGACAATTTATCATTTTGCAATTTGCTCACACCAGTGACAGGTTAATCTCTGTGTCAGTCAGACATCTCCAATTTTGATTGGCTGGGAGTTTGGGAAGAGCTGGGGGTGGGCGGGTAGAGGAGGAGGTGAGGAGCAGCGGGAGGCAAAGGAGAGGCAAGTGAAGACAGCGGGAAAAACAAGAGAAAATAGGGTTGAGAGTAGATAAGTCGTACCCTAAACGTTTCGCAGTAGTTGAGAGAAGTTGCTGTAGTACTGAAACTGCTGTAGCATGCTGGTTAATGCTAATTAATGGCGGTTTAGCATTGTGCGCTTGAAAGTGGCGGTGCTCAGGAGGTGGACTGCCCCTTTTAGCTTAAGTTTGTGAAAGTAATAGTCAGTTCCTCACACATGTTACTGCTTATTTGATCCTTCTCACCATCGTTTGGAGGGAGTGTTAAATGAAGAGAGGCTCTCTGTTTAGGAAGGCCTGTGTACTGTATTTTGGTTGGTTAAGCACTTTGGTAACGGAAAAGTCATTTTCTAAGAGCACCTTTATTAGGTAGCCACTGTTCAGTTGCTTGTTAACACAAATAGCTAATCAGCCAATCACACGGCCACAGCTCACTGCATTTAGGCATGTAGAGGTGGTCAAGACAACCTGCTGAAGTGCAGACCGAGCATCAGAACGGGGAAGAAAGGGGATTTAAGGGGCTTTGAACATGGCGTGGTTGTTGGTGCCAGACGGGCTGGTCTGAGTATTTCAGAAACTGCTGATCTACTGGGATTTTCACACACAACCATCTCTAGGGTTTACAGAGAACGGTCCGAGAAAGAGGAAATATCCAGTGATGTCCAATTTAATTTAGGTTGCTGGCAAATATACAGCGGCCTTAGTTGACCATTCATAGTTTTACTAACGTCTTCAAGGATGTTTAACATGTACATGCCAAATAAGGCTTGTTTTGCAGTGAAAACAGATGGTTGTTATCAGGTACTGACATGAATATGAACAAACTCATGCTGCTGCTGCTGCATTCCTGCTGTATTACAAACTCCAAGAGTGACAGGGTGGAATTTATGGTTTCTACTATTTATCTCTGGATGCATAGTGTTGGAGTTTTTCCGCCAGGTTCACGACTACACTGCTTCTTTATATATGCAACCTGTAGATATATGCTGCATTTAAGGGACTTTGGGTCAGCTTCCCAGATGCAAACTAAGCCTAAAACTATATTAAAAAAGGATTTTTAATGCCGAATCATTATTAGAATTGCCATTTAACTGGCTGTGGTTAAAGTATTCCCGAGTTGTTTTGCTTTAGAGAACTGCTGGCAATGATTTATTCATAATAAATGTTCTTTGTGTGTTCTTTGTCCATCATATGCTCGGAAAAGAGTTTTGACATATGACATAATCTATGACAATGATTAACACTGGCCACCTCGAATGCCCAGCTACCATTATAACAGTTTAAATCTAGTTGAGGTTCTAGTGGATCAGTTTAAATCTAATAAAGGAATTCGCTCTGAGTCACAGGGACTCTTGTAGAAGGCGTGTTTTATGGACTTCAGCTCAGTACAGGTTGTTGAGAAGTGCAGGTGAGCTACAGGGGCTGCTGAGTGATTTCGGGCCCTGCAGGTATGGGAGTGCGTCCTCTTTGTTCAGTGCGGGTAGTAATTACTCCTCCTCATGATGTTAGTCATCAGCTTTTACAATGAGACACACCCTGCCATTGTTGCAGTGCATTTCCTTTAGACTTCGTTAACTGGCAGCTAGTGATGGAGGAACCTGCGTCCGAATTAGTTTGTCAACTCTTGGTCAGACAACGTTCTGCAGATGTCACAGTGACAATCATACATCCAGCGCGTCCTCTACAGAGATGAATCATAAACACATAGAAACTGTGCACTAAAATCCGATGTATTAGCTGAGTGTAACATATCAAGAAAAAATTACAAACATAAAACACAAAAAAATGTGCCATAACTTTTGAACAGGCCACATATTGCGTTTTGTTTTGGGTTTTGTTTTTCATCCAATGTGTTTAATTCAGCAAATAAACAGCATTAAAAGTGCAGAAGTGTGTTCTTTGCGGAGGACGCATTAACTTATTTTCACTTGGAGAACCAACAAAGACAAGACGTCATTTGACCAGGGCGCCCAAACTTTTGCACATAACTGTGCAAATGCAGTATATTGATATTTGAGTAACTCATTGTCGCTTAAATCTTTTGCTCTTCCAGAGTACAATAAATATGGCTTCAGATATCGGTTTGAGATATCAGCCAAATCCGAACATCTGTCCGATACCATCATTTTTTTTTCTACCAATACCGATGCGATTCCGATATAATCATGCATCCCTAAGATCAGTAAAAAGTGGTAACAGTCTGAAAAAAAAACACATTGCCTGTTAGTTTTGTGGTCTGCCAAGCAAAATATCAGTAAAAATAAAAAAGTAAGACCTCATAACAGTGAGTGATAACTAGTATATTTGAGGGTGGATAAAATATCGGAAACAAGGAATTATTTTATCAGTTACGTAATAAGACCCACTGGATTTCAGTCCTTCTTCACATGCTGTCTTGAACGAGGATGCTGGATCTTTCTTTTAACCAAAAAAAAAAATCCTCATAAAAGGGGTGTGGCCATGGATAGACAGAGTGGGCCACACCCAATTGAAAGGGGAAGATATTTATTATGATCATTTTTTAAGACGATGAAATACGATTTGTTTTTCGTGAGTCTGTATCATGACCAGCTGGAGTGATTGAGATCTCCTCTAAGCTCTGCCTTCAGCCTTCCAAGTTGGCCTGCCCACATTTCTTTCAGCAATGCTGATGTATTTGAATCCATGTTTATTGATAACAGTGTGTCGTGCAGTATCAGAAACCACTTAGTCAAGTCTATCAGAGATACTGAACAGCTTCTCAAGCTTTGAGGAGAGTGTGTGACGGTTAAGACGCCTGCTCTTTCAACATTTCTTCTGAAATGAAGGGTATTAATAGTGACTCATCCAACATCAGTACCTGACCTCACTAATGCTCAATCAAATCCTTGCTGCAATGTTCAACATCTAGAAGCCTTTCCAGAAGAGTAGAGGCTGTTACTGCAGCACAAACCCACAATTTTCCCCTTCATTTCAGAAGAAACACTTGTATCTCTAAACTTTCGGACATACGGTATTTTGTATACAGTAGCTTTAACGGACCTGGGTGAGTGTAGCGCTTCTTGCGTAGGTGCTGCCGGCTCTGGCCAGAGAAAATGGTGTTGACCCTCTGTGCCCAGGCTTCGTGACTACCCCTGTCCTTCACCCCACAGCGCGGCAAGGACATCTTCACCAAGGTGGCGCTGTCCAACTGTCCAGTGACGGG
The DNA here is from genome assembly GCF_015220715.1 of Pygocentrus nattereri. Classification (NCBI taxonomy): domain Eukaryota; kingdom Metazoa; phylum Chordata; class Actinopteri; order Characiformes; family Serrasalmidae; genus Pygocentrus; species Pygocentrus nattereri. The sequence goes on from NC_051229.1 coordinate 37,055,783, forward strand.
CAGGTGGGACAGCCACTGGAACTCCCTGAATAAGCCAAAAACCAAGATTGAAGTCAAGAATAAGAGCCATCTACAACTAGAGAGAGGAACAAAACAACATTCCTCCAATCATATGGAAGATAAGGACATTATTGTGCTGTGACAGCCCTGTTATTTTTCCTGTGTTGAGGTCTTAGAAAGGTTCTAAAAAGGTATTATACTAGCAATTTAATGAGAAGTAAGAACACGTACTGAATGAGTAGGAAAAAATCACAAGTGATCACATTCACTACTAATAAAGCACGTGTGCAATCAGTGAACCGTCTCAAGAGCAGTTGAGAAACTCCTGACTCAGGAAATGTAAAAGCAATCATATCAGCTGAAATTCTCATGTGTGTGCAGAAGAGTTGCGACAGCTCAGATCTAATCTCCATGCAAAACCGGCCGGGGAGACAGCGCATGGTTTCACAGTGGTGGTGACCTTGTGGGGGATGAATTGCTCCACTGCGGATAATCATGAAGCTTCCAGCGTAAATAATAATTATTAGATTACAACACTGTGGGCCAACGTAAACACGCCAGCCTTATGTCGTGTTTAGAGTAAAAAGGAGAGAGATGTCTAAACTGTCAACTGAGGGCAGCTTAACTTTTTTTAGCTGTTATTTTCCATTTTAATAAAAAAGGACATATTTCCCTCAAAATGAACCTGGCTAATCTTTAAAAAGCCCAAACCCTACAGCTGTTCTCTGGGGTCCCCTTATGAGGTTTTATAAGATAAGTGATACTTTTTTAATCCCACAAACGGGGAAATTCCACCTCCGCATTTAACCCATCCATGAAGTGAAGCACCACATACACACTAGTGAATACACACACACCAGGAGGCAGTGAGCACACTTGCCCGGAGCGGTGGGCAGCCCTATCCACAGCGCCCAGGGAGCAGTTGGGGGGTAGGTGTCTTGCTCAAGGACACCTCAGTCATGGGCTGTTGGCACTGGGGATTGAACTGGCAACCTTCCGGTTACAAGGCCAGTTCCCTAACCTCCAACCCACGACTGCCCCATTTACATACCAAAACTCATGGTTATTCAGCCAGTTTTTATAAATCAGTACCTTTAACACAAATATATGCAAATGATATCTGTTCTGATTTGCTTCCTTGTATTATGCTTCATTAATAAAGCTGTCTAGGTTGAAATTCAGACCGTGCCTTTAACATGGTGGTGGTAGTATGAGGGAAGACTGATTGAGGGAGGGGGAAGGGGGGGACTCTGAGAACTTAGGCCAGAGTTCTGAGCAGCTTCTGCCTGTAGCTGAAAGGCCAAACCTCCTCATATCGGTAGCAGTACTGATGAACAGGGACGAGATGGGACGGCGGTGGGAATCACAAACACTTTGTCACAGGAACGGATGGTGAGGATGTGAATTTATAGGGTGTTAGATTGGAAGAAGGAGGGGTTTCAGCCATGCTCCTCCCCCCAAACATCAGTTATAACATCACTAAATTTATAAGGAGGAAACATATGTTTTAATTTCAGTCTGAGTGGGTGGGGCTAGACTGAAAAGGCAAACATATAAATGTGATTTATTTAGTAAAAATACATTTATTCCTTAGGATTTATTTAACAGGCTGTACAGACTGAGGAGAGAACAGTACATTTTGAAAATTTAATGGTGGACGAAGACAAATCATGTACTTGAGTTAAAGTCGAGACACCCAAGGTAAAATATTCCTCCAGTAAAAGTAGAAGTTCCTCCCTTTAGACCTCCACTGGAGTAAAAGTACTAAAGTATTTCCCTTCAAATGTACTTAAGTATAAAGTAAAAGTACTAAAAGAGGAATTCTGGCTCTGATGTCCTGTTATCATTTTTATAACCAGACTGGCTTCATGAACTCATTTCAGGTGAAAGTCCTCCAGCGTCTCTCTTGGTAAACCAGTCTTTTAATAGAACGTCATTAATTAGTGACGCTGACGTCTATTAAAATGATCAGAAGCACAAAACACTGAAGGTAAACAGTTTCCATCAGGGAGAACCGAGTGGCTCTGAAATCACTTTTTACACACAAGCAAAGTTTCAGTTTCAGATTTATTTACAACTTAGTTCCAAGTTTAAGTTGAATAAAAACTGGCTTTAAACTCAGGATCACAGATGAGCTCCTTTACTATGTTGATCTGTAGGCGTCTGTTCATAAACATAAACCAGCCCAAACTCATTTACTATAAAATGAAATGGTGTTTGTAGAAATTCAGAAAAAAGCCGCGTCAGTCTCGACTGCATATGTGGACATATTTCTATATTGAGCTCTATTTACACAAAGTTAGGTTAGTTCATCATTTATGTTGAACAGACTCTCCCAAAGTTTTACGCTGCTGCGCTGACGTTGAACCGCGTGCTGCACTGGGTCGGTATGACCAACAGGTCAAAACCAGCTCTAAACAAAGTGACCGCTGGGCCCTGATTGGTGCTCTGGCTTTGGGCTTCTTTCGTTTTGACATGTTACGTTTTTATACACACAGAAACCAAAAGCATGAAAAAACTACTTAAGTACAGAAACCAATTACATTTACTTAGTTACTGTCCACCACTGGACAAGAGGAGCATGTTTAGTGGCAGGTTGCTGATCCTTTGTCCCTCGAGCCATCAGGCTCTTCAACTCTTCTCAGTGGGGCCAGAAGAGGAGAGATGAGGACTGAATCTGAATCTCATGCTGCATCATAGGTTTATTCTATCCATCTGCACATCTGGACACCTTACTGCACATATTGCACTTTCTGTAACCCCTACCGGGCATCTTGCACACCTGGACACTTTATTTCAGTAGCAATATATGCACATATTTATTCAGTAATGTCATTATATGCTGTTATTGCATTGCCTTTTTCATCTCAGGTTACAGATCTTACTGCAGACTTTTGTATATTTCTATTTGTAAAGATGCCTGTAGATGTTTTTTTATATTTATTCTACTTTTTATGTTGTTTCACCCTTATTATTATTATTATTATTGTCCTGTGTTGTGTGACTGATACTGGATGCTGAATTTCCTTCGGGATCAATAAACTGTCTGTCTGCCTCTCTGCCTGTCTGTCTGTCTGTAACTGTTTTATTTTGAAGGAAAAGTCAGTTTTCCATGTTATGGGCCCTTTAATGTCATTACTACAGGAAGGAAAAAACTCAATGTAAGTTTGTGTAAAACAAGTTTATTCCTAATTTTCCTAACTAGTTTTGGATGATTTGCTTTTGTCCACTCCTCATGAAACGATGTAAAGGTCAACTGGTGTTTCTGTACATTGCAATAAAAAAGGAAGACATTAAAAAGGAGCGACTGGTGATGCATCCAGTGTAAAGAAAACATGCTCATGTGTATTAAAACCATTCTGGAAAGCGAGGCGTGTCCATGGAGCTAACGCACAGTGCAGTGCAGTGATCTCTCCTAATACTCTCTGTATGGACACTGCCGGTCAAGCGTTCTGGAACACCTAAACACCTGCAGAACTGAAGCCATTCTGAAAAGCGAGGTGTGTCCACAGTGTTCAAGTTTTCTAAACACCATGGACACAGCTGAGAGGCGGTGTCCCTGCAGACAGCATTAAGAGACTGAGCAGCTCCGTGGCTTATAATTATATTAGAATAGACCAGTTCTGGTACCAAGACTTTTAAAGATGAGCTGGTGACCCAGAAAAATAGCAAAACAAAAGAAAAAGAATTTTAAATGTTATTTACTGGGCCGACTTTAAAAAATTAGATATCTGAACTTTAAATAATAATTCAAAAGGGTATAAAACAAAGATCCTTGTTCTGTTAACTGAAGTTTAATGAACTTGAAATTTCAAGGCAGTCTGGTAACTTTTTAAGTTAAGACCTCAATTTGTTTACAGTGTATTAGTCCTTACCATCTGACCAGGGTATGTTTTGGTTTGTCTGTCTGAATTTACATAACCAAATCATAAGGCAAATTACTCAATAACTTCATGAAATAAATCCAAATATTTTATTCTTTTTTTTGTGTGTGTAAAATTTCCCCTCAAATTAACAGAACATGTGTTTTATGATCTCCACATTTCACTATATGCTTACAATTTACTGCTGAAAGCTAAAAATCTCTGACGCTCTTTGTGTTATTCTCTAAAAGTGATGTTTCCAGAGCAGATCACTGAAGAGACGCCGTCTGTTTATAGTTTAGAGCCCAGATTTGGGGAAAAACGGGTCGACTTTCAGTAGAAAAACAAACTGAGTTCAGCTTCTTTTATTATAAGGGTTTAAAATGACGTCACCGTCTATTAGACTGGAGAGAAGAGCTACAGCCTCACACGATGCCCAGCTTCTGAATGTAGCTTATGAAATATGAAAGATATGAAGAATATGACTGAGTGCGTTTTCAAACCACTGGTGGTCTCAAGGAGTTAAAAAGGACTTCAAGGACTCCAATATAAAGCCAACGTGTGACCGGAAGGTCACCGGTTCAATCTCCAGAGCTGAAAGTACATGACTGAGGTGTCCTTGAGCAAAACACCTAACCCCCAACTGCTGCAGATAGGGCTGCCCACCACTCCGGGCAAGTGTGCTCACTGCCCCATAGTGTGTGTGCTCACTAGTGTGTATGTGGTGTTTCACTTCACGGATGGGTTAAACACAGAGGTGAAATTTCCACATGGTGGGACTAATAAGGGTCTCTTAATAACTTTGGCACCGGTGGTCACATTATATGTTTTATACATTATTATATTTTTTATAAGAAACAGTAATTGTGCATTAAAATGTGCAGAAGTGTGTGCAGAAGGATTTGTTCATTTATTTACACTTAGAACATACATGGACCGTACACGGATGAACTGACTGAAACGATGATGTTACCTGACGGCTGACTTGACTTCATTTGCGCTGTGCGTGTGCTGCTCGTCATGCAGGTAGCCGTACTTCTCGAGGAATCCCTGCACAGGAACACAAGGTGCACTTTAACCTCCAACGCCTGTCAATCAGGAGCTTCAAATGAACCTCAATACACTGATCCAGACCAATACTGTACGTATGAATGTGTATATTCTCAGATCGCAATCCACAATCTTCACTATAGCGCTCTACAGCCAGTAATGACAGTCTGTAGGATTAGGGATGAACTGATATATTGATATATTAATATATTGATGATGAACAATAATTTGCATTGTGCAAGGGCTGATACAATACCAATAACCAATTTTATTGGGTTTTTTTTACATTTAAAAACAAGTTCATGCTAAAACCCATAAGAAGGCATACAGTTGTATGCAAAAGTTTGCACGCCCCTGGTCAAATTCCATGTATTTATTGATCCTCTATAGACACACATCTGCACATTTTAATGCAGTTGCTGGATATTTACTGAATTTCACACATTAGATTTTTTATATGCATTTTTTCCAACAAAGAAGAAATTGTGCACTAAAATTAGCAGAAAAATGTCATATTTAAGTTCTGTGTAGAACTTAGAAATAGTTTTACTTAGAAGGTACTGAACTTAACATATTGGGGAAAAAATTAAATATATGATGTGGCATGTGCAAAAGTTATGACACAGTTTATAATCTTTTTTTCCCCCCTATATATTAAACCCAGCAAATAAATGGAAATCGTGCACTCGTGCAGAGAAATATCATATTTAAGCATGTTCCCTGCAGAGGATGCATTACTTACTTTTAATCAGAAAATCAACTTCAAATCAAACTTACATGCACGGACTGTATATCCCTTAATTTGTGAATGACACAGTATAGCGACCACTAACATATTGTGTATATATATTTCATAAAGCTTCCCAGCACTGGGCTGTGGAGCAGTGGAGCTGCATTCTCTGCAGTGATGGAGCTCCATCCAGCACCTTTGGGATGAGTTGGAGTGGTCCAGAACTGACCATGCAACATCAGTACCTGACCTCACTAATGCTCAATCAAATCCTCACAGCGATGCTCCAGCATCATAAAGCCTTCCCAGAAGAGTAGAGGCTGTTACTGCAGTAAAGGGGGATAAGCTCACTATTAATACCCTCCATTTCAGAAGAAACTTTGCTGTCTACAAACTTCTGGGCACATAATAAAGCAAGGAGGAGGCGAACTGCACCAACCTCGTTCTCATATCACCAGAAAACTTTTTTCCGTAGATTAAGTGTCTGGCTATCGTCTCAATGCCCTCAGAGACAGAGAGCACAAAGAGCTGAAAAATATGTGCCACCTGATTCATGGGGGAAAATCCAGAACCCCCCGAACAATAACATGTTTAATTTCTTCTTTGACTTCTTTTACGAGGAATGTGGCATTTTCCTTTCCGTGCCTTAGAGGCATGTCTTCTCGTGTAAACTCCATGTTGCCTTCGGTGACCAAGGTGTATGAACTTCCAGACCACCCATACGTGCAGAGTAGGAGGAGGTAATAGCAGCTGGAGAAGTTACTCCTGGTCATGGCATCAACACATGCTATTGTGAGTAAAGCAGTGCAAAAGGACGGAGGGAGAAATCCAAAACAACGGCTCTTAACAAAATAACCATCATCATTAGAGATGCACAGATTTCCCAGGCTGAGATGATGTTCTTGTACGTTAGCTGGTGACTAATCAAATGATGGCAGGTACGTAAGGATAACATTCATATCGCTGCTGTCGGACCAAAACCTTGTATCTGCAAAATGGTAACTTTACAGGAGAAGGAAAAAACCTACTCTACTTTTAATGTAAGTCAATGGAACCAGAAGTCTTTCCAAGTCATTTTGGGCTGTTTATTTTGGTCCATTCATCATAAAATTCATAAACAATGTAAAGGACAAAAGGCAATTTCTAACTATGTCAAAACCTGAAAAATGACTAAAATGGGTTAAAATAAGGTTTTGCTCTGTCAAGAGTGATATATGTTATTGCATAAATATTAGAGATTTTTAAATTAATTTCATGCATTACATGCATTTCATACAACCCCAATTCCAATGAAGTTGGGATGTTGTGTAAAACATAAATAAAAACAGAATACGATGATTTGCAAATCCTCTTCAATCTATATTCAATTGAATACACTACAAAGACGAGATATTTAATGTTCAAATAGATAAACTTTATTGTTTTTTGCAAATATGCACTCATTTTGAATTTGATGCCTGCAACACGTTCCAATGAAGTTGGGACAGGGACAACAAAAGACTTGGAAAGTTGAGGAATGCTCAAAAAACACCTGTTTGGAACATTCCACAGGTGAACAGCTTAATTGGTGAGTATCATGATTGGGTATAAAGGAGCATCCCTGAAAGGCTCAGTTGTTCACAAGCAAGGACGGGCGAGGTTCACCACTTAGTGAACAACTGCGTGAGCAAATAGTCCAACAGTTTAAGATCAACGTTTCTCAACGTGCAATTGCGAGGAATATAGGGATTTCATCATCTACAGTCCATAATATCATCAAAAGATTCAGAGAATCTGGAGAAATCTCTGCAAGTAAGCGGCAAGGCAGGAAACCAACATTGAATGCCCGTGACCTTCGTGAAGGGGGAAACAACTCTTTTGATTTTGGAAAAAACACTGGATGAGCAGGTGTCCACAAACTTTTGGCCATACAGTGTAAATGTTTTTTTACTGAGATTCTGCAGGAAACAGGCTTTTCAGTAGCATCGGACATGTTGTGTGAATGCACACACACACACACTAGGCGGCAGCGAGCACACTTGCCCATAGCGGGGGGCAGCCCTACCCGCAGCGCCTGGGGAGAAGATGAGGGTCATGTACTGTCAGCTCTGGGGATCGAACCAATGACCCTCCAGTCTCAGGGCTGGTTCCCATAACCTCCAGCCCAAGAGGTTTTGCTCTGACAGCAGTGATATATTAATATTTTTTTTAGTTTTTAAATACTTTTTTAATCCCACAAACGGGGAAATTCCACCTCTGCATTTAACCCATCCGTGAAGTGAAACACCACATACACACTAGTGAATACACACACTAGGGGGCAGTGAGCGCACTTGCCCGGAGCGGTGGGCAGCCCTATCCACAGCGCCCAGGGAGCAATTGGGGGTTAGGTGTCTTGCTCAAGGACACCTCAGTCATGGACTGTCGGCACTGGGGATCGAACCGGCAACCTTCCGGTCCCTAACCTCCAGCCCACAACTGCCCCATATTTTATACTTCACTAGTATCATTTACCATCGACAAAAAAAGTTTTAAACTTGTTGGTCACAATTGATACGACATATTGACGGCTGATTTATCTTTTTAAAGCCTTTATGAAAAAGGTTAAAACCCATACATAGGATTTGATGTGAACCACCCATACCTTAATTATAGCATAAAGAGGGGCAGTGGGTATCATTACCTTGTTTATTGCATGGTTTTGTTAAAGGTTCTTGTTGGCCTGTCCTGTTTGTCTATCACTGGATTCTTCTACCTCGTCTCTCAGCTATCTCTCTCTTTTGTTTCACTCAAAGGGGTGGGATGGGTGGCCAGGGGTAGTGGTTGTGGTAGCACATCACCTTATATCTCTATGAGTTGTGATGCTGATAGTGAACCGAAAAAGAAAAACGAATGTCCCCGTAAAATGAGTGGCGGCGGAGTGGCCGAGGATCACTGGCCCAAGGATTTAAAGAAAAGGGAAAGGGTAGACAAAGGCAGGTGCAATTAATCCAAAAAATCTGAAACATTTTTACTTTTGTCTGTAGCATTAATTATTAATTAATTAATTATTAAAATTTCTTTGGGGCTACATTTATTTCTTGGCTAGAGACATGAATGGTTAAGTAGAGTGTTTAATACTGAACTTAAATCTCTACATGCCAGAGGTGTAAAATTCAGGTCCAGAAAGTAAAAGTCCGTCCCAGGATTTTGTTCCAACTGCCTGGACAGCTCTGCTGGTGGTTTGATCGAACTAGAGAAGCCAGGCTGTTGGAACAAAATCCTGGGAAGGACTTTTACTTTCTGGACCTGAATTTTACACCTCTGTAAACATTACCGATAAAGGCCTAGTATTTTTGGGCTGGGGTGTCAGTTCTAATTACTGAGCAGCAAGAGAGTGACGTACCAGAGTAACCACAGCAGAAACAGCGCCGTGCTAAAAAGTTAATTTTACATTTTAAACGGTCTCCCGTTCATGTGTTCCTGACCACGAGAAAAGCTCATTCTCTGCAGCACAGGGTGTGTCGTGCTGCTGGAGGCCGCAGCAGGACAATACACGCCTCCAGAAATGGGCTCTACCCAAAGACTAGTCATTAGCTGCTAGTGTTTACTATACAGACCAACGTTAAAGGGCCAAATCATGAAAAAAACAACTCTCCTAATTTTTTAACTCCTTAAAATCTCTGGCTTATTACATACTGAGGCTCATTATTAAGTAACTAGAGGGACTTCACTGCAAACTGCCTGCTTAGGTTATGGACATGTGTAACCTTAGGCCCGACAGGTGGACCCTGGCCGTTTAAGGGGTTCACAGATGAGTCTGGTTTAGTCTGTAAACATGGTTAAACTCACAAAATGTACTGTTCACTCCCCAGTCCGTTTATCTGCCCACCTGATTTAAATTCACTGTTTTTGTGATGTCACAAACACCAACACCTTTATATATATCCACCTATTCAGCCTACTGCAGCTTAGCCCCGCCCACTTGCACTGAGATTATAAGGAGTCCTTCAGGCCAGACTGCATTTTGAATAAGACGCAACACAGGACAGCCAATGAAAACATGGTCCATTTGCATATATCAGTCTTAAAGGCACAGTAACAAAAACTGTTAATGCAGTTTGTACTAAGAGATAAAGAGAGGCTGGAAAACGAATCCTTAGGGGGTATTTGTTGTTTTAAAGCTTTAAATGGTTCGTTTTAGTTCTCTTGGTTCTCTATGTAACCATTGTCTTTACTAAAGTACCCTTTTTGAAAGGGTGTAGACTTCTTTGCACTGCAAAAAGCCTAAAAAGAGTTCATCTTATAAGAGCAAACAATAAAGCAGAGGCGTAGTCCAGCGATGGCTGACCCCACTTATGGAAAGTCAGACACTCAGCCATCGTCAATAAAGCATCATGCATATGTGAACTGCCAGGATAGTTACTAATCAGGTAGAAGACAGTAAGGCTGCGTTTAATAATCAGCGCATCTTGCTGTTAATCAGCTCTGAGTGCATGTGCACTGGAAAGGGCTCTGCTATTGTTACGATGTCTGGCTTTTTGGTGCTATATAGAACCACTGTGGAAAGGTTCTATATAGGATTAATATTTCACAATGCAAAGAATCATTTAAGCATGAAATCATGAGTGTGCATGGATCCATATAGAACCACTGTCTTTATTACAGAGCCCTTTTAAAGAACCATCCTTTAAGGCATGTAGGTCCCTTCAGCACTGCTGCTGAGTGAGCTACATTATGAAATCGGCTATTCGAAGGTAAAACGAGCATCTATAATCATTTACGCCATATTTCCAAAAGTATTCGCTCATCTGGCTTCACACGCATGTGAACTTGAGTGACATCCCATCCATAGGGTTTAGTATGATGTCGGCCCACCCTTTGCAGCTATAACAGCTTCGACTCTTCTGGGAAGGCTTAGGAGTGGTTTTTGACCATTCTTCCAGAAGCGCATTTGTGCACTTTAAACGTTATTTTCTTTACCAAATAACCCTTAAAGAACCATCTTTTTAAGACTGCATAGAATATTATATAGAAAACGGTTCCATCCAGCACCGAAAAGTGTGCTTTTATTGTCACAAGCTTGACATCATGACAGCAAGACCCTTTTAGAAGCTACATAGAACCACATAGAACACATTCTCAGTCAGTCAACGAACAATCATCACACCAAGCAGAGAACCATTTAAGCATTAATGGTTCTAAATAGAACCACTGCCTTTACATAGAACCATTTTTATGAAGAGTCTAAAGTAATAAGCATTAAATGTGATGCTCACCTCCGCTTCTGCTGGCTGAAGGTGCTGGTCTAAGAGTGGAGAACTTTCAGCTGTGCTCACAGAGAGAGACAGAGAGAGAGACAGAGACAGAGAGAGAGACAGGAGCAGAGGACAGCGCTGTGCCATCACAGAGCTGCAGCTTTCACTGACAGACAGCTCAAGACCTTCAGACTGAGCTCCTCTTCCAGCTCCTTCATACTGCTGCCTGTCTCCCCTCAGCGCGAGCTGTGCACTCTCAGGGCTTTAAGCTCGTGAGGGAGGGAACCGCCTCACAGGCGTGACCATCAGCCTTCCAGCCAGACGGGTCCTAAACGTAGTGAGGAACGACTCGGGTTCCGCGGAGTCGACACCGAGTCTCGACTCCTGACAAAGGAATCGATCGGGTCGACTCCGCTTCATTTTAACCAAGGCAGCTCCAGAGCAGCGGATAAAGGAGCTTTGTGAATGTTCTTTTGCTCCTTTGTTCACGAGGCTGAAGCTCATTACTCGACTAATCCGGTCCACCTTAAGGGGAACAACATGTAACTGTAGCGCCATTTAAGGTGGAACGGAAATTTGAAAATAAGGAGCCCTTAATACAACAGGAATATTTTTACTATGGCGTGGCCACAAATTATATTACATCCATCCAAGAGGTGCCAATTCAACATCTTACGGCCTAAATCTACTACATGGAAAAACACTAAAAATACTATACTGGGAGCATCACGGACTCAATGGAGGCCTCAAATTCCTACATTCAGAGCCACGTGCTAGGAAAATGAACTCCTGGCCTCAGAGTTGCGAAAAGGGGGGTTGTGAGCAGAGTTGGGGACCCTTAAAGCCAGTAATTAAACCCAAATTACTTGGACCCTACAGTTTATGAGTCAATCTCTCTCCTGATTTACACACTGCATTTCCCTCTGTCAATTACACCCGGGGGGAAGGGGGAGTCAAAGATTCGATTCCAGGCATTTCGACTCTTATGGTCAAGAGTCGACTCCGTCTCCCAGACGAGTTGGAGTGTAATCGGTTCATTTGGAACCGACTCCCAATCACTAGCTAAGCACATTTACACATCCCCCTTCATGCATATTTTGTACATACCTACATATGATCGACAGCTGCAAAAATGCAACAGCAGGTCTTTAAGGTTAGACCATTTTCTCAACAGTTAAAAGTTGATTAGTGTTAAGTCCCAATAGTTTTACTGCAGAGTAAAACACCATTTAAAATGACTTCATGATTGCCAGAGATCCAAGCGATTCATCTGAACTTCCAGAATTACAGCACAAAATTCAGTGAAGTGTTTTATCTTTGGGCCCATTTTGGAGAGGAACACCATTCATCTTCCAGAATTGGGTCTTCTGCCAGTGAGCAATAATACATTGTTGTTCTGAGAACAGCTCAGCACAGGATTCGCCAAACAAACACAGAACCAGACATTAAGATCAGAACAATGTTTAATATCATTTGCAAAAAAAAACCCAAGTAAAACAGCTCATTTCAATCTTACAAAACAATGATATGAAGAGTCTGACAAGTCTAACAAATTAAACGTGAATTATACGAGTCAGGGAAATTAAAAGGGAGTAACAAAAATAATCACCTCTAGCCCACCCCTCCCCTCACACCCACCCTACCCACTTCATCCCCCTCCTCTAAGCCCCAGGAGTCCTCAGACAGTAGATTCACATTGATGCTTCAGCGCAGAGGGAGCCACTGGAAGCAGTACATGAGACGCTCTGGCAGAAAAAGTATACAGGCTGTGGAAAACTGACCTCTCCTGTCACTTTTACCCAAATGTTATGATTCCCCCCCCCCCCCCCCCCTCCCCTCCTTCCAATTTCTCTTACAATGGTGCCTTTGCTTGAATCCTTTAGTACGGCCGGCCTCTCCTCTCGTCTCTGTGCTCCCCTCTGGAAACGAAACAAAAAAAGGGTGGGATTCAGGTGGGTTTACACTCACCAGCATGAGAAATACTCTGCTCTGACCAAACTTGGGTGCTATTGTAACACGCATGCAATGATGCACGCTTGAACAAACAAAAAAAAGGTTAAATTTTCCAATTTTAGCAAAATTCTGATCAATTTTCAGCATCAAAACACACCATGAGTCTTACTGCAGCTGCGTCCCGCTCACGTCATCGCGATCGTTTAGTGTGTTTGATATCCTAAGTTTGGAGTCTTAGCTCATGCAAATATGGTTGTGCCAGAGGCATGAGGGCGATTTTACAGGCTAATTAAAGAACTCTAGGTGATTATTTGCCAGAGTACACAGCTCTAGAGTGAACTGAGCCCCAGATCTTAGTTTTCACTACCACAGACAGCCATCAAGGTGATTTTTTAAATAAACGTGTTCTCCATCAAATTCGGCCTAATTAACCAACTATTCTTACATTTCTTACAACCCACTTGCAGTTTTAAGACAGATTCGTTCTTAGGTAAGAACAAAATCTACACACGCACAAGTCAGTACAGTTCTGCACTTTAAGAATACATCATGAACCTGAAGCAGACTATTAGGTCCTCTCAAGAACACATTTAAGAAAATAACTTGATACTGATTAATGAGGCCCAATGTTTTGGCTCATTATCTTACAGTTTACAAGTAAAGCATTAGAGATTCTGTTAAGTAATACACAACTGAATATTCCTAATTGGGGGCAGGGTGGGTGGAGGGGGGCAACTGAGTAATGAGAAACATGGACACTGCAGCAACAAGGTCAAAAATGGCCTATAAACTTTACTACAGAAAAGTGAACTACTCAAACTGTACTAGATTTTAAGGCAGTGTGTGAGAATGACCCATGAAAGGGTGGACAATATAACAAACACACCAAGATGAAGGCATCACTGAAAGCTTTTCTCCCTTTATACACACCCATTATTGAAAAACTTTGTTCAGCTCCAGAAAAGGATGGAAAGCATCTCACCTTCCTCCCATCTTGTATCCACCACCATAGCCACCTCCTCCACCACCACTGCCACCATAACTCCCGCGGTCTCCGCCTCGGAAGCCGCCTCTACCACCTCTGAATCCACCGCGGTCGCCGCCGTAGCCTCCTCTACCACCACGGTCTAAAGCACAGGAGGTAATGGAGAATGAAAGGTGGCCTTGTGTAAAATATTAACCTGCACTTTTAATGTTCACTTAATAAATAGTATCCAGGATATAACCGTTAACATTTTATTTAGAAAGGTGCTATAGAAAGTTTTGAAAACTTCTTTCTAGAAACACTTTGGCAAACGTCACTGCAAATTTCAAGTTTTGGCAAAAATGCTGCATGAACATGAATAAATTTAGTATAATTAGATACAGTAATAGTCTGATAATCGTACTTAATCACCAAGTACTACATTAATCAGAGAGTAAAGGGGCCTTGAAATGAATAGCAACAGTGCCCCCTACAGAACAGAAACCATTAACACATGTAAAAAGTGCACCATTCCTTGCCCTTCCAACTAACCTCCAAAACTGTCTCCTGGTTTTGGTGCACCACATTTGTTGCATTCGAATCTTCGTGCAAAGTTCATGTTGCCGCAAGAACTGCAATAGAGCAAAAACAAGGTTATTACGCAAAATTTAGAATATAGGCAGAAACGACTGCATTGATCATCCGTTTGACAGCATTTTTAAATAGTGCCTGAAACTGCCACGTTATCACTTGTAAGACAGCCTGCTTATTATACATCATGCCATATTAATATTACACTTATTTACTCCAGCCTGTTAATATTTGATACCCTCGCATACTAATTTGAGAAGCCTGTACTGAAGACATTTCATTCAAAAATAGCCAAGGGATGTGTAGCCACTGGTAGGTTTACTTCAGATGAGGCCTGAGTCACAGAATATGCACCTTCAGATGAGAGAGTCACTAGAATTGTTGGAGTGACGATAATGACTTAAGGGCTTCAACTGTTTGTTTACAGCAAAACTGAACACAGTCTTGTCATTGGATTGTAGCCATTATCCAGACACGTCAACAAGTCCTCGGCAACTTAAGCAAGTTGAGGCACTCACTGCACAACAGCAAAGTAATAGGAAATACAAGCAATACTACTGCACTTTTCAGTCCTATAAACTTGAGCATTTCTCTACAATTAAAATTCAATAAGGTCCAGTTAAAGACAATATCCTCACGCAAAGGTCTGGAATATCATAACGTCTAATGTTCACTATGACTCCGTGCCATATACCGTTTATGGAAGTAGTAGTTTTAGCAACATCTTATACGGTCAACAACTGAATATCAAGTCAAATAAAGTGCAATTCAGCAATATTTCAATATTTCTCGCCTCGTCCCTCCCCTGTGTGTGGGTCACTCATTCAAGTTGCAGTGCACATCGTAACACAGATCTGACTGAGTTGCGTCATGTGATATTTACAATGCACGCGATTGGGCTGCGAGTCTCCCGGACTGCTAAAGAGGTAACGAAGCCGATTAAAATAGGACCACCTAGTAAAATAAAGTACCGTATTTTCCGGATTATAAGTCGCACTTTTTTTCATAGTTTGGCCAGGGGTGCGACTTATACTCCGGAGCGACTTATAGTCCGGAAAATACGGACTTCACGGCAACCGGGAGAATGCGCCACGCTACGTTCTCGGAAGTCATTGAATGGATCAGCAAAGCATGGGCTTCCGTGAAAACCGAAAGCATCCTGCTGGGATTCAGAAAGGCTGGAATAATTGCCAATGTAACTGACGACGAGTCTGACAAAAGCGACGAAGAAGAGGAAGCGGCGCTTCGTCCACCTCCAGAGTTAGCGGAGTTGTTCATAAGTGACACTGAGGATGAAGAGTTCAATGGATTTGATGATTTGGAGTGATATAAACTTTGATAAAAATGGTTTGATAAACTTCTTAGCATGTTCTTTGTTATTGTTTGTCATTATAGTTATCTGAATAACTGTTCATGTTACGTTAACTTGGATTTTATGAAACCCCCCCCCCCCCCCAAAATGCGACTTATACTCCGGTGCGACGTATATATGTTTTTTTTCTTTACTGTGCATTTTTTTGGCTGGTGCGACTTATACTCCGGAGCGACGTATAATCCGGAAAATACGGTAATTCTCCATAGCTTCAGTTACAGATCCACATAGAACAGCGTTTGGGTCGGACTGCGGCACGCCTATAGGTGACCTCTGCACTACAGCGATGGCCCACCTTCCTCTGGTGTCAATATTCAAACACTGACACTGGAATGACTAACAGTACTGAGAATTGGTACACATCCCTAGAGACAGTGACTCCACTCTCACTTTTACTAGAAAAACCTCACCCAGTAAGTTAATTCAAATTTTCCACACTCACCTGTTGGGGCAAGGCCAATCTCCTCCTTTGACATCAAAGTTTGGACCACCACCACCGAAGCCTCCTCTACCTCTGAAACCTGTAAAGCCAATTAAGAATCAAATTGTAACCACAGTGAAACAGACAGAAGCAGACAAAGCTCACTTAATTTACAACAATAAAACAAAAGACAAGATACGTTAATGCACCTCCACGCCCTCTGCCGCCGCCTCCTCCTCCTCCTCTTTGGGTGAATTCAGCCCTTCTGGTGGCAAATGACACTTTAATGGGTTTACCATTGAACTCCTTGCCTGGAATCAATCAAGAAAATGGTTAAGGGCAAGTATACGCACATTAGGGCTTCACAAAAAAAGAAAAATTCACTGCATAATGTTTCAGCAGTGGAGCAAAACCAACACCCTTACCATCAAACCAATCAATGGCAGCTTTGGCAGATGGAGGGTCATCAAACGAGACCGTGGCTTCACCCTTCAGCCTGCCAGTGGCTTTGTCAGTGTAGAGATTGATCATGGGTTTGCCAGTCTTCTTATTCACCTGAAATGAAAATGCAATTCAGCCAGACATGACAAGCTGCACAGGGAAACTAAATGGTTAGTGGCAAGATTTTCTCTATCAGACAGCTAGAACAAAACCGGTTTCACAAAACACTCGACTAATCTGCAGTATTGGGGAAAAGAACAGCTTGTTGAAGGGAAAGTGTTTTTTTTTGTGTGTGTTTTTTTAACTAAATGGTTAAAATGTAAACAAACGCTTACCACCATTTTAACCATCAACACTGCACATAACTTAGCAAAATTATTTAAAACTTGATTTATAAATCTGTACAAAATGCTGCTTGAATAGAAGCATGGATGATTTAATTTTAATCACACAAACAAGCAATATTAAACATTTCCACGACTAAGGCTATGGTGGTTAAACCTACCTTAATTATTCCAATCTGTTTGAAGAAGTCGCTGACTTCCTGAGTGGTGACATCTTCTCCAAGACCTTGGACAAAGATGGTGTTGTTGTCGGAATTGTCCTGCTCTTCTACAAAACAGAAGAGAAAATTTTAATTCTGAATGAGTAAGAGAGTTAGCTTGTGCCAAATAGCACTAGCCACCATCCACTGCGCTGATAAATCAGGACTACCAAATGGCAAGAAAACATGTCTGTGCCTCAGTGACCACTCAAAAGCCAGCAAACTTACCTGCATCATCCCTTTGACCATACTCTCTGGGTCCTGAAAAACAGCAAGACAGGACAGGAAGAGGACAGCTGTAAGCAACTTTAAGTTACTAAATTAAGAAATATAACCTGCATTTATTAACTTTTTTAAAGTGTCAGCTAAAAATATGACTTTACAGCTATGCCACAAAACTCTGTCTGAACACTTTGCAATACCAGCAGCAAATGTTCTGGTGAGTGTTTAGTAAATAAAAAAACCACCAAGTATTCTTCAGCTAAAGCATGTGTCCCTTCTTCGCCATAGGCACTGCTGGCATCCACAACGTTGGCTTTTTTTTTTAGGTCAAAATTCCTCATGCAACAATACCATTACCAGTAAAATGAGGCATTGGATCTTAAACCAACAAGAGCATTACCAGAAAGGAAAACCTATGACAATAGAGGGGCGTTTTGAGTTTGTCACACCAAAAAAAAAAAGTGGCTGTGAAGAGTTCACTGTTCTTTTGCAAGATAAGCTTTCTTTCTCTTTTCATTCTCTCTCTCTCTCTCTCCTTTTTCCCCCACTGAGACAGTTCTGATGCTCGTCACTTACCACCGTAATTTTTGTAGCCCCCACGGTCACCACCACTGCAGAGGAAAAATGGAAGATATGATGGCTTTCCTTTGTCGCAACCCGGGAGCGCAAGGCTCCCCTCTTATGTGCATTGTATTCTGTCATGGTTAAGTACTGCAATGGATAATGTCTGCTGTTGATGTATGCAGGCTAAAGAGCTGGGCCAATATTGCAGGACATTCAATTTTTCCAATTGAAATTATGAATGGACTCCATTTACTTCCAATTTGGGAGATGGATGATTTACTTTGGAATTAAAGAGTGGCAGCCAGAACTGAGCAGAGCGTGGAGGATTTCCTCCCAGCTCCCTCATATGAGGGTTACAGCTAGATTTAGACATCTACATAAGAGCTGAGGCACTCAAAGTTGAGCGCACTTTGGTACTTTCTTCCACTGAGTGCTTATGAGATCCAATAGTTGAGGTCCAAGTTTAATTTCATTCACTTTGATACCTGTAGTATAAAATGTAGACCATGTTAACACAAAAGCATACGACTCCATGTGAAAAATAAACACAACACTACAATGATACCGTTTCATGGGGAGCGACTGAATGTTGAATTTCACCTTCCGAGGCATTGAAATCCAGAACAGAATCTCCAAAACAAGCACAGGGGAGGGGTCTCTAGCAAGAATGGGAAGGGCAGCCAACAGTGACAATCTTGGATGGATTATTTCTTAATGAGGCGACTGACTCATCACTATTTTATATGGGGTAGATGTATAATAAAAGGTCTAGTGCTCACACTTCAGTTAAAGGAGAATTCCATCGATATTTTTCAAAGTTATTTCATTTTTGAGATGTGAAATGGTGCATTAACCTTTACAGTAGCTCACAGTCTACGATCCAAGAATGCTTTAGTAAATTCTTCCCAAATCCCAGCTAAACCCAAAACTACAACCTATGCAACATTAAGGGTCAGGTCAAAACCTTAAACCTACCAAATGGTCTCATTAAGCAACTATTCCAGTAATAACTTGGTGAGCCTTGAGCCATTAAACAAGGTGTGACCCCATTCACAGCTGTGAACCTCCAGCTTTGTAAAGTTCTCTACCAAAAAAAAAAAAAAAAACTTTCACATCAAACCGCTGACCTTGTTTACATCTTAATGAATGAATTATCGATGGAAAACCACTTTGATTCCTATGTGCTGCGTTTTAAACACGTCTGCTGAGTGAGAAACGGAAGACAGTTGCCCATGGGATATGGCTTGAGAATCTCAGCACAGAAAAACGGGGGGCTCAAAGAACTTTACTAAAATAGCCACTGACCCCATGTTAAACGAATCCAATTCTGGTGCATCAGATTGAAGGTGAGGGTGAACAATCTAAACTGAGCTGACCAAGAACATGGATCCTGTCCATCTGAAAACATTAATTTTTGTATAAGATGTGGAAATAGATAAAAATTTGGGAAAACCTGCACTTAATTTAGACAAGTTCTGAGACTCCACCAGGTGTTTCGCAGGTTAACTAGGAATGTACAAAAATTACAAAATCAAATCGCATTAAATCATTAGTATTATTACACCTGACCGATGTTTAAATTGCTTTAGGCAACACTGGGCTACCGTGTTATTTATTGTCCTGAACTTGCAACACTACAAATATAAGCTCCTCTAATATTAGAGATTGTCTCAACGTCTACATTTGATTAATGTGGCCGATATCTGCATCAAATTATTAAAATTAATTACTGGCTTCGGACGAGAAATCCCAAATATCTGCGTAACCCTAGTTTTAACCATTACCAAATCTGCTGCATCCTTAGAAAAACAGTGTTCCAATGCTCCTTGGCCGAGCTCTCCATGTGTCTCACTGTGTTTACAGTAGACTAATAATGGAAACAATAGCCATAACCACAATAAACTGACATGGTTAAGTGAATGACACAGGATGAAATTAATTATCTCTATCTAGGATGAGTGAATTATGGTGTGAGGACTCATGCAGTTCCATGAAACAGAATTAGCAGTGGGTAATAGTACCTGTAGGGTGGGCACACTTTGGGACTTACCCCATACCAAAGGGTGGGCCGCCTCCTCCTCTTCCACCTCTGTCATAGCCTCCACGGTCGAAGCTGCCACGGTCATATCCCCCACGCCCTCTTCCTCTGTACCCTTCAGACCTGTCTCCACTATCATCCCCACCAAACCTCCTGCTGTCTCCTGGAAAGACCGAGACGCAACCATGGGTTATAAGAACAAGGCAGATGGTCAACTTTTAGCTTCATGTATTAGGTGTGAACCACTCCCTTTCAGAAAATATGCATGTTTACAGTACAATACAAAAATGATAGTTGACGATTCAACATACAATCACAGAACCAACACAATTTGGTTGACGATGGATATGAGTTGATTCAGGTCGAGTGCTGTGTGTTTCAGTCCAGTTAAATTCAACATTTACTGACTGGTCCCAGTTTCAATTCAAAACACTTCACTGAGCTTTTTGTCTGTGAAAGGGATTTTATCAAGTGCTTGTCAAGATTTCCTGCTGAACTTTTGAAAGTTCAAAGTGAAAGTTTACACCAAAGTTTTCACCTGGTAGTGCTATTAAAATTCCATGAATTTTCATTTGACAAAAACCACTTATTAAAAAGTTATTGAACTGTCCTCACATGTGGAGACCATGCCTTTTCAGGCTTTAGCTGTAAGCCTTGTGACAGATACAGGTAGGCAGAGGTAGCAAGACGTCAGTTATTCTACTATTATTTCCTGCTGTGAAATGCCTCAAAACTGTGTGGACAGAGGGAAACCTGATATTTTAGACACTGATGCATCTTGCCTTCCTTTTGCACAATTCCTAATGGCATATAACAGCATTCCTGGTGTTCGAACTTCCAAGCACAGCAGCGATTTTTATAGTTTATATTTAAATTGGATTTTTAAATTTAGAAATTGGTAACTCCAACAATTACTGTTTTGAACACATGTACTACTATTATTCATATACAACTTAAAAATCAGACGTCAAGAAATTTCTCATGTTCGTTAGAGTGTTTGATATTTTTCCTACCACATAATAACTGAGTGGAAACTTTGAAAAGACATTTGCTACATTCTTGGCATTATCAGCAATCTTTGATATCAAGCTTCAGCACTCAGAAGTACAAGAGAATGTCTTGTTACATTGGAGCAATGCGTCTTATGACTCCACCATCAGTGACCTGAAGAACCCAATACATGGCATATACCTGAAAAAGAACGTAACTGTCCACAAGCATGGACACCATGCATGAAACGTTTAAGATTCAAACACTAAAGGTATTTACAGTGCTTAGTTCAGCTGTTACCCCTGAGAAATTGAAAACTGGACAGCATCAAATAGCTATTCCAATCTAAAGGTATTTCAATGTCTGAATACTAACAGTTAAAAGCCTTACAGTAGTGTGTTACACCTGAATATCCGCAAAGCATGGCCAACAAACCACAACTTCATATTCAGAGAGAAGCATTTTACACGCATTACCATCATTCCGCCTTCCGTAACCTCCCTGTGAGCCTCCAGACTGACCAAATCCTGCTTCCGACTGCTGATCATAAGAGCTCTGCTGCTGCCCAAAAGACTTGTCTCCAAACCTTTACAAGAGAAAAAGCAATATGAAGATGACCTGTGCACGTGAAATGCAGTTCAATTCTTTCTGCCTAAACACTGCATGCATCCTTCAAAGTACCTTGAAAAACAAAACTACACAACTCACCATGAAGAGTCAGACCCCTGCTGACCATAATTATCATAGCTTTGCTGTTGCTGGCCATAGCCACCAGATGAGTAACCCTGGGACGTCTGACCATATGTCTCTGCTAAGTTAAACACGCAGAAAGAATGAGGACTGTACAAAACCTGATCAGTTTTAAGAACAGGATAAAAAATTCTTAGTTGTATAGCCACCATACATACCCGATTGTCCATATCCTTCATAAGAGCCACCTCCGTTACCTTGCCCATAGCCCTAAAAGATGACAAAGCCATTCAAGAACTGGCTACACAGAAAAGCTTCAGACCTCATGAAGCCTCTAAAGGTTCACTCCTCTTACCTGCCCACCTTGTTGATAGCCTTGGGTCCCCCCATAGGATCCATAACTACAAGATGCAAGAAAACAAGAATACAGCAGTCAAACAAAACAACATCTTGGATAAAGGAAATGTCACATAAAGACTAGAAAACCAGCTTCACTTGCCTTTGTTGGGCTCCAGGCTGCCCATAGCCTGAATCTACCGGAAAAGAAAAGAGTAGAATATGAATTCATTTACACCTTAAACCAGTGCAGCCTATTTTTCTCTGTGAACATAGACTTCTCTACTAAATTTAACCCTGAAGCAGGGCCTTCCGCTTAAACCACAAATTAAGGCATCAGTATTTACACCAAAATAGTGCCCTTGGCTACAGGTCTACCGGAGTCACTTGGTACTACTATGGTCTTCATGCCTCCCTAGTGGACTTGGCACACTATTAGGGTGTAGAATACATCATTTCATGACCTACTTTGTTCAATACATGGGGAGTAACTTGGATGGCAATTTAGAAGTTACCCTTTTACATGTGTGGATTCATAACAACCAGCTAAGCATCGCACTTAAGCACATGACCTTTTCTGGTCATTAGTTAAGGTGTATAGCAACAAAGTTTTAAAATTTCTACATAAATAATCGCTTAAGACGTAAACAAACAAGCCATTGACTGGTGGATTGGGATAGTAAACAGAACGGTGACCACCCTTTCCATCACCACCACCAAAGAAATCTGGCTCTACAATCATTAAGCCAACACTAAAGCACTCAATGACTGCTTACAACAAAGGCTGGATTAAGTGATGGTGGAATTTAGAAAAACTGGTGGAATGGCCATTAAAATAATCACATATGTGGTGGGAAAATAAGCCAGGAGTCTGTGGCTAAAGTAACGTAAAGGACTTTATGGGCTCGGCTGAAGGGTAACCGGTTTTAGCGAGTTAGCACGAAGGCTAACACCACGCCGCTGAACGAAAATGGCGGTGAGTAGGACGAACAGCTCGGCAGCGGCATTTCCAGCCTAGTTTTAACCTCGACGGCCACTAAAACGCCACTCCTGCTTTTGATTGGAATGAGTATTTAAAGAGACATGATATGTTGTGTCAGCATATGACGATCAGTTCTGCTCAACCCGAACCAAGTTAACGCAACGAGGCTGAAATTAGCTTACCGGCCGAATTTCCCGTTCCACCTTAAATGGCGCAGCAGTCAGACTCTGGGTCCCGAAGCCGAACGGTAATTTATCTGCTGCCCCCTTTAAGGTGGAACGAGAAACTGGCAAATGGTTGCCTCTGGCGCCAGAAGGTAACTGCTGCACCATTTAAGGTGGACCGGGGAAATCTGAAAAGCAAGACAACTCCAGTTTCGTGCTTATGCGCTAACTTTAGCTTAGCTAGCACCACCCTCGCGGCTTTGGCTAACAAGTTAGCCGGCTATCTAGGTCACAAATAAACCATCCTTACAACCCAATGTTGACACAAAAGCAACAATATTACACGAGAATACACGCTTTACTTACCAGAGGCCATAGCGTCGGCTGTAAAAACAAAACTAAATCTCTACCTCCGACCCCAAAAGAAACGAAAAGACCCGCGACAGACACAAACGCGCACTGCAGTACTTATAAACTCCGGCCCGCCTGCCTGTGGGGCCGTACCAAGTCAACAGCTAAATCGTGTTTACATGGTTGTACATAAACAAAGAACTGGCAAAATATAAACACATAAACACATCGATCTGCTTATTTAATATCGTTTAAAGACACATAGTAAAACATAGATGCAGATCTTAATCTCCATCTTACGCTAAAGGCCACCCCTCTTTGCTAAAAATGGTACAACCATAGCGCCCTTTTCTGTCATGTGATTTCTGCCGCCGCACGTCGCAGCGCTGCGGCCGAGTTTGAGTTACGGCGATTTGGCCAAATTTACATTTTCACGATACATGATATTCATTACTATTGTTTTATTATTTTTGAAAGATAAAATTCTGAATTCATAAAATATGACCTGCACAGCCACATAAAAACCAATAATAACAATAATAATAAAAAAGAATTGTGCGGTTGTCTGATTATACAAGCGGTCGTGTAAACGGCATACTCTAATTCGTTAGATCGAATTAATTCCTAGAAATCTGATAAAGAAATCTGATAAAGAAATCTGATAAAGAAATCCGATAAAGAGAGCTGGATTCGAGCTGTTTTTTTTTCTCATTGCATGTGAGCTCTCACTCTGACTTTTTCCTCAGTCTGCGCATGCGTGAAAACAGAGGGCTCTCCCAGAAACAGCAAGCTATGGAGCCCCGCTGGCGACGTCCTGTAGAGATAAAAATAATGCGTGGCCACGCCTTATTAACGCATGGGAACGAGATCCTAATGCGTGGCTTACTATTATTTTTATTTCTACAGAACGTTGCCATGAAGATGCAAGGAGTAGAAGTCGTAAAGGAGGATGACTTCAAATATCTTGGGTCAACCATCCAGAGCAATGGACAGTGTAGAAAAGAGGTGAAGAAGTGGGTGCAGGCAGGATGGAATGGGTGGAGACGCTGATGTCAGCGCTGATAATTAAAAATGATAAATGATCTTTTATTATTCACAGACCAAGGAAATGTGTCTTTGCTAGTCCTCCTTGACCTTAGTGCAGCATTTGACACAATAGACCACTCTATCCTACTAGATAGACTAGAAAACCTTGTAGGGGTAACAGGAACAGCTCTTTCCTGGTTCAGGTCCTACCTCACTGATCGCTATCAGTTTGTTAATGTAAAGGGTGAATCATCTGTTCTTACAAAAGTAATGTATGGTGTTCCACAAGGCTCTGTTTTAGGACCTATATTATTCACAATATATATGCTACTATTAGGCACCATTATCAGTAAACACGGCATAAATTTCCGGCATAAATATTGTAATGCCCTGCTGTCTGGATGTCCCAGCAAAAGCCTTAACAAGCTTCAGCTGGTCCAGAACGCTGCAGCCAGAGTCCTCACAAGAACCAGAAAGTTTGACCATATTAGTCCAGTTTTATCAGCCCTGCACTGGTTACCAGTCAAATTTCGCATTGATTATAAAATCCTATTACTGACCTATAAAGCTCTAAACGGACTCGGCCCTCAGTACCTGAGTGAGCTCCTCTCCCACTATGAACCATCACGCCTACTTAGATCACAAGGTGCTGTTCACTACTGGTACCTAGAACTAATAAAGCTCCATCAGACTCAGCCTCAGTCTTTAAGTCTAGGCTAAAAACTTACTTGTACAGTCGAACCTTTGGTGATTAGTCTTCCCTGTCAGGTCTGGACCTGCTGGAGTCTCTACTGCTCTGTTTTACTGTAATCTGTGGTCAGCCACTCTTTACAGTACTAACTCTGTTTTTTTCTTTCCTTTCTCTGCCGAGCTGATCAGCTGCCCATCCTGTGCGTCTGATGCTGTTGCCTCTTCTGCCTTGATTGGTGCCGCTGCTCACCAGCCTTCTGGACCGGCTTGACCACCACTGAACTTCTTGCTGTACAGCGCTGTGCAGTCCTCACCCTCAGATCTTCTCTTTCCCACTTTACTATAAAACTTCATACTAATGTTTGCTATCTGGTGTCGACCGTAGGAGGATGGGTTCCCCTTCTGAGTCTTGGTTCCTCTCAAGGTTTCTTCCTCTTTTAGGGAGTTTTTCCTTGCCACTGTCGCCGCTGGCGACGCTCATGGGGGCTCGGACCCGGATTTTCTTTTCTTCTCTTTTCTCTTCTCTCTAACACTGATTGTTCTGTAAAGCTGCTTTGTGACAACACCTGTTGTAAAAAGCGCTATATAAATAAATTTTGCTTGCTTGATGTGACAGAAAAGCAGCAAGAGTGAAAGGGAAGGTTTACAAGACAGTAGTGGTCCTGCTATGATGTTTGGTTTGGAGACTGTGGCTCTGTCTAAAAGACAGGAGGCTGAGCTGGAGGTGGCGGAGATGAAGATGCTGAGATTTTCGTTGGGAGTGACGAGGCTGGACAAGATTAGAAATGAGCAGATCAGAGGGACGGTGAAGGTGGAGCAGTTTGGAGATAAAGCCAGAGAGGCCAGGTTGAGATGGTTTGGACATGTATTGAGGAGGAATAGTGGAGATATTGGGCAAAGAATGTTGGAGATGGAGCTGCTGGGTAGAAGGAGAAGAGGTAGACCTCAGAGAAGGTTTATGGATGTAGTGAAGGTGGACATGGAGATGGTTGGTGTGAAAGTAGAGGAGGCAATGGATAGGGCAAGATGGAGGCAGATGATCCACTGTGGCAGGGAGCTGAGGGAGCAGCCGAAAGAAGGAGAAGAAGACTACAGAATGTCGCCAGCGGGGCTCTGCAGCAAGCAGCATTTACGTGAAGAATTCAAATAGTCCTTATTTTCTAGATGGTGTAAAGTCATATTTACTCTAAAGTACCGAGCACTGCTGGTGACATAGAACCCTGTCCATGCTTGATATGAAATTAAAGCGTTCTTTGGATTGATGGAGGACGTGTTATATATGGTTCTATACAGGACCTACGCAGCCCCGCTGGTGACATCCTCTATACATAAAAGTAATGTGTGGGTAGGAGATCCTAACACACGCCCACAACCTAGTAAGGCATGGGAACGACAATCATCTTCATTCATTTCACAATAATAAACTGTTAGAATTAGTCTATATAGTTGATATATGGAACAAAAACATATGTGAATGTGAAAGCCTTTATATAATATTATACAACTAATTCATGTGTATAGCTGTTGGACAAGAAATGGTAAAAATGAAATGGATTTTTTTTAACCAAACAAGGACCTGACACGGTGTAAAATTAAATCTGAATTTCAATTTTATTAATTTAAGAGACATGCCTAGACAGTAGTAATATAGGAAAAATTCATTGCATATAAAACTGTATGATGCTGGCAAAATAAGTAACAGCAACAGTACTAATTTACATATTCTCTTCCAAAATAATGCTTTCATTATCAGAGATGCTGAACTGCAGATTCCATTAATAACAAGAAGGCAGGCTACTTTTTCAATAAGGCACAAGTTGACTAGTAAATAGATAGTTCTCAAGGCCAACAGTCCCTTATATTCCGCAAGTGGTGTACAAAGGAGACCCACATATGGCCATGATGTGTCTATGAGCTCGACTACAAGGACGATTACTCTGAAAAATGTTGAGAAGGAACAAACCGGACCCAAGTAAAAACAGAATTAAAACATCCTTCCTTCAGAATGCAATGCTACAAAACTGAAACAGAGCACTAAAAAGGTAAATATGGCAGAGAAACAGTGTGTAATGTCCTAATCAATGGAGCTTTAAAGCTGAAAATAAAAAAATGAAATGACAACCGTCACAATGTCCTATAGGGTGTGCCAGCATGCATCACCCTTAAGTTATTTTGCTGCACATGTATGAGCTCACGTGAAAACTGAAATGTTAAGATTTTTAAAAAAAAAGTAAAAGATAAAATTATTCAACGTTAATTGATGTCCTGTATTGATTCCTACAGATGTAGTGAAGCACAGCAGGCTACAGTACAAATGGCATCAAGTGCATAGCGATAACTATACGGGCCTACATTTAATCAGTGTCTCTGAGATACTAAAGGCAGTCATCACAGCCAGTTTCACCCCAATAGGGCCTGAAGAGTCGTTGGTGGCTACCGCAGATTTGCATTGTACATGATTGCAATTATAAAGCCAAGTTCTATGCATAAAGTGTAAGGCTATGTTCAGTAACCCTATTACATAATTAGAGTATTGAGTTTATGGTCCCGCATAAAAACATTCAACATAAAACCATAATAAGCCCCTCACTGCCTTTTATGAACATTCTGTAAGGCAGTAAATCATGAAGAGCCCATCACACTATATGACAGTTCAGTATTTTGGTCCACGTTCTTAATGCCTCACACTAAGACTTGCTGTATCTATGTACAATGAAAGCGTTCGTTGAGGCAACTGCCAGAACTTAAGCACCAACTTGAAACTACAGTGAGTGAGCTAAACGTCCGTGTGTCCGTGTCCCCCCCCTCCCCCATTAACTACTCTAAAAAGATTACATACACAGTTCCTTTGAAACACGACCAATTAAAAAAAAATAAATTTGAAGAATGGGGGGAGTTTAACTCCAGACGTCTTGCGAGTAGCGTCCCTTGGTCATCAGTTTCTTTATGTAGTCCACGGCTTGGGTGTGCATCATGCCGCCCAGCTCCTCTGCGATCTCATAGAAGGTGGTCTGAACGTCCCTTGCCATGTTTCGCGCGTCCCTGGTAGAAGAGGTCATTTTAAGGTTTGGTTAAGTAAAAAGTTCAGGCAGCTTTTGGTCCCTTCCTTCCAAGCTGCTCCACCTGGCATCATATGTGCCATTTTATTGGCTGACGTTTGTCAACATCACTCTATAAAACAAGATCTTAACTAATACAAGATGTAAAAAGGGAAATTCCACAGATTTTTCGAAATTTCTGCACAATTAAGTGGTAATGAGTCACTTAGAGTGGTTTGGTGTGAAATGCTGTTTTCGAGAAACTAACAGAAATGTTCACAGTGGTGGTGATAGGAACCAGACGTCCACCTCTAAAAGCTCCCTCACAGAAAGTTCCTGCATGAAATGGTTATGAATTCAGTGCCTGATGTCTGAGACACTGTTTTGAGCTAGTTTTGCAAGGATCCATTCTTGGTGGAGGGGGCCACGCAGGACACTGCCAGGCAAAATAGTTTTATCCATTTTTTAAAATAGATTTTTCCAGATTTATCAGTATTTTTCCATCAACATGCCATATAAGAACTCAGAAAATGTATAGGTTCAGTCTCTACAATCAACTATTTCACACCAAACCACTCTGAATGATAAAGAAATGAATGAATTATGCACAAATTTGGAATAATCAGTGGAAATCCCCTTTAAATAAACTGGGTGTTACACGTTACACTGAGAGCTATCACTGCAGTAGCTAAACAGGACCTAATAACATAACCCATATCAGAGGACATCAGGGCTGAACAGGTCACCATAATGGTCACCAAAACAGTCCATTTTCTTATTAATGTAAAGTTCGACAGAAATATTTCCTTTTTCAAAGCAACACCTCACTGGTGTGAAGCATGCTTGTTAATGTATGCAAGATAAACATGTTTCCATTATTGTGGTAACAAATGTTTAATTTTGGCCCCAAGATTTAATGGCTTGGTTGCTCTACTGACCAGGGCAACTGTTTACATATCGCTCCACCCCTGTGGCAACATGTCTAAACTTTTCATGGTCACTTACCCGCAGATGTAGATGTGTGCATTGTCTGTGTGGATCTGCCTCCAAACGGCCTCCTTATTATTCTTCAGTTGATGCTGAACATACACCTACAAGTATTGAAACATGGGACGGATGAGAAAATCATACATTCCCTTTATATACGCTCACTGGTCGCTTTATTAAAAATCCTTCTAATGTACAGTTAGTGCTGGTGTAGTCCATCTGTAGATGTACAGTTGGTGTTGTCCATCCTCTAGCCCTTCATCAAATGGTCAGTTTCTGACCACAAAGCCTCTCTTGGCTAGATATTTTTGGGTGGCAGGCCACTCTCAACCTAGCAGTGACACGGACATGGAGGGATATTCATAAAGATGTATCCATACATTTATTTCATCTATATACTGGACCTATGAGTGAGATGGAGCTCAAGGTGGTGAGTGAGCAGAAGCACAAGATAGGTGTTTCTAAAGTGACCAGTGAGCGGAATGACATGATAAGTGTTTGTAAAATGGACAGTGAGTGTATTCGACTTACTATAATGACTAGCTTAAGCTGATTCTGTACAGAAGTTCAGCAATGCGGGAAAAGTACCTTGTGCTCCTGGTCCCTGGAGAAGGCCACGTTAAGCCGAGTCAGCACTCCTTCCTTCTCAAACGCTTCCAGCTCCTCCTGGTACAGGAAGTCTTCATTCTTGTGACGGCAGCCAAAGTACAGCACAGTCTCTCCCACTTCTTTACCTGAGCGGGGAGAAAAGGGAACAAGCTAATGACACCACAAAAATCACATCTACTAAATTAAAAAAAAAAGAGCAGTGTGACAAACTGAGCAGAACAAGCGTTCACACAGTAAAATTAGCTGAATACAGTCTACTGTAGTGCTAATTTAACAGTAAAAATCATCTGAAGGAAGTGACAGTCCAATCTGGAATTTTTGACAATACAAGACGTTTCAAAGAGATTAATCTGATTTCAAAGCGCCATATTTTTACAACCGTGAGGCGTCTAGGAACCAATCACAACGCAATTGTAAGAGGGGGGTCATAGAGTTTCTGACTGTCAGTGTAAGACGACTCCCTTCAATCTGAGAGGAGATGAGACCCCTGAGCAGAGCGTTCTGCGTTCTCCACTTCAATAAGAGTGAATCCGCCATAACTGTGCAGTGTGATTTTCGTCATCAATGAAGCTCCAACAGCTCAGAGTGTTCAGCGTTGGTCCACAACACTGGATGATCTCTGAAATCGCACTGAAAGACCTGTGAGTGCAGCGACACCCGACATGCTCAATCCAGTATGGGATGAGTTTGACTGCGGTGTTGATGTCCATACAGCTGGAGGAGGTTCACACTGAGACCTTGTAAACTTACATAAACTTTATGCTCAATTAAACCATTAACAATATAAATCAATTTAAATAAATCATTATGAAATCAGATTAATCTATTTCAAATCTCTCTGTATATTCATCATAATACTGAAATGATAATGAAGCTCTTCCTCTTCAGACGATAAGAACAAAAATCTATTAACACACTTTCAAAACTAACAAACTGAAATCTTAAATAAAAACTCAAAAATAAAAACTTTAAAAATAAATAAATAAATAAATTAAACTATAGTAACCCTGTCCCTTTAAACATTCCTGTAGACTAATTTGGACCAGGTGTAAAACACATGCAGTTTATACC
This sequence comes from Pygocentrus nattereri, assembly GCF_015220715.1. Lineage (NCBI taxonomy): Eukaryota > Metazoa > Chordata > Actinopteri > Characiformes > Serrasalmidae > Pygocentrus > Pygocentrus nattereri. The sequence continues at coordinate 37,086,686 of NC_051229.1, forward strand.
TTGCTCTCTGAGCCAGGCACGTTCCTGAATGAAGCCCATGAAGGGAGCGATGCCGGTTCCTGGGCCGATCATTATGACAGGATTGCTGGCCTTGAAGGGCAGCCGGAACTGCGACTTGCGGATGTACATGGGGACGGTGGCCTTGTGCCCGTTGTCGGTGGGCACTTTGCTCTTCAGCCAGTTGGTGGCGACACCTTTGTTGGTACGACCAGTCTTTGTCTTGTACTCCACCACCACGGCACAGATATGGATGCTGTTGGGATGCACCTGTCACAAGAGGGCGCTGTTTAGCAGCAAGTATGACACAGCATGATACAACACCCAGTGGCACGTACGCAGTGGCGGAATAGGGGGGAGAAGTTAGATAAAGACTTACCTTGGAGGAGGAGGCGATGGAGTAATACCGAGCCTGCAGGCGGGGCAGAAGCTCACAGAGGTGGTCGATGGGGGGCCTTAAGGATGGCAAGTCCTCCAAAATGGCTAAAATGTTCCTGCATGAGTCTAGTACCCAACTCTGGTACAGTGCCTGTTTGGGGACAAAATGAAAACACAAATATCTAGTAGGCTATCACAAAACTCTAGAGCTCAGTGATCACAATGGAGGATCACTTTTTGGCAGGCTATAACACCATGGCAACTTAAGCTTTGTACGTACTTAACCTGAACCAGGGCATTTTTAAGCAGGACTTTAGACCATCCACAATTGGACAAATCAGGGCTGAGATTCTGAGCACTTAGATTCTTTTTCAGGCCCCCTTCTTTTGGTAATTTCAGTGGCATCATTCAAGTAAAATATCTCACTTCATTTAGTGGAGAGAGTGTTGCTTTTTACAGTCATAAACGCTCAACGTCCACACATTGACACTTTACATAGTATGACTTTTTCCTTCTTTGACTTCTTTCAAGATTGAGGATCCGCTTTCATGTGCACGAGAATTAATCAGAGCCTGAATATACTGGTTATCACGGCTGTGTTTGGGTTTTATGAGGCTGAAATCAAGCAGAATTTGCTTAGTCAGGCCCAGAGTGAAGAGGCACTTTAGGCCATTCATTTGAAAGGCAGGAGGTGAAGGTGGTACGTGCCTTGCCCTCAGGTGAAGATGAAGCCATCTTGCGCATGTTCTCCTGGTCCTTGGGGTCGGAGGCGTACTGGGCTAGCTCATACAGGACGTTGGTACGTGGGGAGTTGGTGATGTCCAGGTAATGAGTGAGGGCGGTGCGGTACGTGGTTGGACACGGGAACGGGTGCTTCTTATTGGACTCCTCTGTAGATCAGTAATAAAAGAAAAACAAGAACATATCAACATATGCAAATGTGGTTAGGGATATGAAGCTTGATCACACTTTTTAGTCTTTAGCACTTACTAATTTTCTTCACGATTTAATTTCATTTGTTTCTGTCAGGAACAGAATCCATACTGCTTTGCTTTTGGTTCTCTTTTTTGTGCTTAACATTTTATTTTGGACCAAAAAAGAGCAGAACAGCACATAAAAGCTTTCGGTTTCTATTCTGACACACAGAAAGTAGTTATACTGGGAAAAATATAGGGGTGCATAAGAGCTCTATTAACTGCATTAACTATACAAAAAATACAACAAAATAAAAACAATGCTAAACTAGTCATGTACAGTTCTGTAGTAAGGGACTATGTATTTGCCTGAATTTAGTTAAGTTTCTGCATAATTAAGTACTTAAAGGGGAATTCCACCAACTGTTATAACTGTATAGATAATTAAACTTTTCATAAATAAATAAAGTCATAGAGAGAGGTTTGATGAAAAACACTGTTGTAGAGAAACTAGCAGGGTCAGACTTGTTTACATTGGTGGTGATAGGAACCAGACATGGTAGTTTTAAGAAGGTTTTGGCTAAAAGTGTATTATAAACAATTATTCATGGTAGAAATACATGGTTCAAATTGAAGTCTGACACATTTAACAAATATGGTCCATGGGTCAAACGAGCCAAGGCTTAGACAATATGGTAAAGCATTTTCTAAATGAAGTCATCGTCAAAGCTCTCTGAAACAAGACCAAGCTGGGCAAGCTACTCAAGGTCAGGGTCATACCGTCGAGGTTGTTCAGGGAGATAACGGTATCAAGGTCCACGCCAAGGACTTCTCCCAGTCTGTTCACTATGGTGGCATCATTGGTGGGATATACAGCTACGTGGTCTCCTGATTCATACCTGGTTGTTTGAGAACAATTTCAGCTTAACCTTTATGCCGATTAAGATAACATAAGGTTCCATCATTGTGCAAGATAGAGGAGAAGTACATTATCTAAACATTCAGAGCAATTCATAATGCAGCAAAACAAACAGGGCCCACTCTCGGGCAATCACCCTCCTGGTTTTCATCTTAATGTTATTTTTAGCAATTAGTTATCAGTTGTTTTATCTTTAGTCCAAATGAAAAGCACACAATAAGGCAAATGCAACACATATTACAATCGATATTTATTACACTTGTTTTAATTAACATGGTCATAATAAAACAGTTAAACATTTATTGTTGACCGAGTTCTATGCCTTATGCACACTATAAACAAAAGTATCTAGACAGCCCTTCTAGAGTGTCATTCAGCTACTTTGAGGCACCCATTGCTGACAGCTTGTACAGGTAGATTCACTCAAAGTAGGCCCTGAATATTCTGTAATAACTCTCTCTTGGACGGAGCAATCTCAGTGAAACAGTGTGCACTGTGCTCCTCAGTATATGGAGCTTCGAACAAGCTGGGCGTTTAACCTCCGTTTGCAACTTCTGGGTGCAGACCCCCGTACCCCTTCAGGGTCTGGCAGAAAAGGTGATCACTTCCATCATCACATGTAATGCAATTGATTACCCATTCATCAAGGTATGTGGCGTATTTTTTAGCTCAGATTGCTTCATCCTAACAAGAATTACAGCAGAATATTTGGGGCCTCTTTCAAATGAATCTCCCTGTATAATCTCCATAGAAAAGCACTGACCAATACAATCAGACGCTCTGGAGGAGCGGCAACCTTAGGCTTATGTGCAATGTCCAATGACTAATGATTCTGGTACTGATCCGATGCCTTTGGGATGAGCTGGAGTGGTCCAGAACTGACCATCCAACATCAGTACCTGAGCTAATTAATGCTCAATCAAAACCTCACAGCAATGTTCAACATCTAGTGTAAAGCCTTCCCAGACAAGAAGAGGCTGCTACTGCATACTTTTAGACCCATTCTAACACAAAGGGTACGTTTAACAGCTGCAGCTTCAGATTACAAACCTGATCTTAGAACCTGTGATGTCTAGTTCCAAGTGCATCAGGTGCCGGTCGCCTCCTTTGTTGAGTTTGCGGTTAACGGTGACAGGAGCCAGGAAAGGGTTCTTAGAATCGAAAGGCCTGAAAACAGACAGCACTCGTCAATAGAGAGACTCTTCTTCGGCTATTATTACTCAATTACCAGATTTAATCTGTAAAACAATGCATTGTTGATATGAAAGGTGTAACACTACACTAAAAGAAAGTGAGGAATAACGTACACAATCGCTTTAAAGCATTTAAATCACTAGATCACTGCGTGAGCACACTGTATTATAGATTGTAGAGGGAGTGTGTTATCATGAAATAATGTGGTTATAGGCGATAACACACAACCTCGAGCGTTCTATTCCTTTTATACATCAGTTAAATCAATTAAGTAATAAATAAATAAACTGGACCAAAGTAACAATCTCTGCCCACTCGCTGCACAGCCGGCAGCTCCTTACAAGAAATTCCCAAAGTCATCACCACTGTGCAGTTTTCCAGTCGGCGGCTGTGAGAGAAGAACAGCTAAACAACCTGGAATCAGCCAGAAATGAACCCAACACCATTCGCCAAACGTGTCGTCTGATCTCGCAGTGCAGAGTTAGTCAGAGATGGAGAGGTTCCTTAGGGTGTCACTGCTACCTTGTTCGGTGTGGACCCATCAAACTTTTTTCTTTAGTTTGCTATTTTGCTGTTTTGACGTGCATCAACACTCCGCCCGTATTTGCACGTCAGTGCTGTGCAGTCAGTATCATCTGCCTGAGTCTCCAGACCAAACAGTTACTCATGTGGGAGCTACAAAAGTGTTCGCAATGAAAACATGATGGACTGCAGCTCCACCTCCTTTTTCTCCTTTTCTTATCTCTGCAAACATGTTTTTTTTAACATGACTACAAACTTTGGTTTCTGTGACTGAAGTAAAATAGATGATCTGATCTTTTGAGGTTGATGTTAGTTCGTATGTGGGCCTTAGGTTGGAAAAGGCTGAGAACCCCTGCTCTATAGCATCTGATCAACTCAGAAAAGATGACTAAACGGCCAGTTCCTCTCACAAGAAAGTCTCGGCCATTCGTCTAAATTCAGTTACGTAGCTGATAACACCAAGGGTGTGTTTAGGTTTAGCTGTGACATGAAAATTATAACTAAAATATAAATACATTTTCCTTAAGTACTGTGGTGTATATGCAAGTGAAAATCAAAGCAGAGGGGGGCTGTGTCCAAACAATACGGGGGAATTTTCACAAGTTACCGTGACTCAAAAACAACAAATTCCCTAGTCCTGTTTTGCTTCTTATGCACGAGACAATATCAGTCACAGCTGCTGCAAGAGGCACTGCTTCTAAAGCAGAACTGGCCTTGTTCGCTGCCCTGTGCTTCCTTTTTGCGTACGTCTACAGTGCACACTATTGTTTAAGGTGCTGTAGAGTTTATGTGGTGTGTTACAGTAGTCCAAGTGTGGTCTTGCTCTGTCTCCATCTCAACTGTGCTCTGACTCTTAGTCTTGAGGTAAGGAGGACTCGTAACGTTTCTCAAGACCAGCTGAGCGCATGGCCTCTTTTCTTCTGTGTGAGTACAGGCATTTAAAGTGAAGTGCATTCTTTACCACAAGCAGCTACTTGTCAAACCAGCTTGCGACAGACTGATATGTGCAGCTAAATATATTATGTCTAGTGAAACGTTGTGTAAACATATAGATCTACTCTTTTTAAAATCCTCTTTAATATTGTGGTGGTACACAAACATCACTGTGCTGAAAATATAGCCCAACATTAAATACTTCAAAATCTTAAAATTAAAAAAATAAAAAATAAAATAAAAAAAGGTAACTCCTCTCTTCATCCAGTACCCAATTAATGAAAACAAATCATTTTATACAGCCTAATGGAGGTAGATCAGAAAGTACAAAAATTTATTTTAATATTATCATCATTTCCTTCCAATGTCAGAAAGCAGAGCTGAACCAAAAGAGCTGATTGTTGACATTTTGTTCAGTTGTCATTTGTTGTCATTTACCTCCTATTTATTATCTTTTAGTCTTATGGCATCTGTCATGTAAGCTGAATGCAAAATGAGCTAAATTTTAACCTTGACTCAGTCTCACCACCTTTTGACCACGTTTTGACTACAACACCAGTTTACAGATGGAATTTACTGGCCCTTACTGCCCCTTTTCTGTTTGTCTTCTGCTTTTTTGTGCTAAATGTTGCGCCGAATTGCAAGGAAACGCCTTCTCGGCACATCGCTGCGATGACGTGTTTTGGCAGTCAGGATGCGTGTGAGCGTGAGAGATGATAAATTAATACGTACGGTTTCTGGTTCTCGAAGCTCTTCAGGCGTCCCAGCTCTCCTGTGTAGATCTTATTCATATTCAGGTCCTCATGGACTTTCAGCTCGTACTGACGGATGCTAAGAGGAAAGAAGACGACGTGTGAACTCAGTGCATGCATGTGCCCATTTCAGGATTATTACAACCAGAGGTTTTGCAACTATTCATAAAGATTGTTCTTCCAAACTACTCCATTAGTTTATCTAGTGTGGAGTACGCCAACACATTCGTGTTAAATTCAATGAATTTTTAAGACTGTTACTTCAAAGGTGACTTAATCCCATTAAATCCCAGGCTTATTACATCCTAAAATGTCTTATTCAGTAACTGTATGGATTTCAATGCAATATAGCTGATTTAGACACCAGTGGTCCTGACCATTTACAGGTTTCAGCCTTTATTACATTATTTGATGCACTAATTAATGCACATTAAAAATGTTTTCTTACTGGAAATTATATTTAGATTTTTTTTAAAAGGGCGTGCTTTGCGTTTTGGTCCTATAATGGCAACAACATGCAAAAGATCTGCAAACTGCAAAGCACACAAAACAACACTCTGCCACTGGACACTATTGTCCAGGCTTGAAAAACTACCATACACTAAGATTAAGATTAAATGACCCACAACAAGGAAATTTCGCCTCCACATTTAACTCATCCATGCAGTGAAACATCACATACACACTAGTGAACACACACACACACACACACACTAGGGGGCAGGGAGCAGCCCTATCCACAATGCCGGGGAGCAGTTGGGGGTTAGGTGCCTTGCTCAAGGGCATTTCAGTCACATACGGCTGGCTCTGAGGATCGAACTGGTGACCTTCAAGGTCACAAGGCAGGTTCCCTGACCTCCAGCCCATGACTGCTCCCAAAATATGAGAAGGTCCCACCAAAAAACAAAGTAGAATTGTTAATCATTCTAATTAACAATTATTATCTAATCAATCAATAGATCAATATCCAATAGCAGTGTGCTTACTTACTCCCACTGTTTGCACTGCAGGCTGCAGTTCTATGGTGACCAGCTGTCGCCACATGACAATTATATTTTATCATTTTATATAAAAGCAACAGCATCCACACTTAATGAAATTTAATGAAAAGGAAGCAAAGTTTCACATTTTGTGGTACATTTTAAATTATACACACAATCTGCAACATGAACGCCTGTGATCATATAAAAGTATATTATATTTGACATAAATTCACCAATTCATGCAACACCATGCAGCAGAGTCCAGTTAAAAGCTGCAGAGATGTACCAGTGATTTGAGGTCAGGTTTTTTTTTTTTGTTGGGAAAATTAAGAAAATAGCAGCAACTTTCTGCATCCTAAACAACCTGAACTTAGAACTTCAACCAAACTGAGATGCGTTAAGGACTCGCTGACATCCTCAGTTCTCCAAAATCCCTGTTAAAATTCACATTCAGCCCCTGACTGAGAGAAAAGGACAAAACATGAGAACGACGGAGAGTGCACAACAAGTGGTACACAGTGAAAGAGGGAGTCTGAAAGACAGAGGGGTGAAAAAAAGCTTCAGTTCAGCCTGCCCTACACACAGCTACACTTTTGTTTAATTTAAACCAGAGAACTCTACACAGCTATACAGGCTTTTTGTTCACAAAAGGCCTGAGAACAAATAAGTTGGTGTGCAGGTATTTAAGGGAAACAATCACAGCAAAAAAGAAAAGAAATGGCCTGTATAACACAGAGACAAAAACATGGAGGAAAACAAGACAAACTGGACATGAGAAATGAAAAAGTAATGATTTCATCGTTATAGTAAGTTGCGAAAAAGACGGTTGTCAGTGGGTCCTGACCACTTATGGGCTTCAGTCTTTATTGTATTGTTTGATGCACTAAATAACACGTTTTCTTACTGAAAATAAACAATTTTTTTATGTGGTGCTTTGTCTTTTGTTCCTATAATGGCAACACCACAGCAACAGATCTGCAAACTGCAAAGCACACAATGGGGAATAAAACACTCTGCCACTGAACACTATTGTCCAGGCTTGAAAAAACGGCCACATATTAAGCTTAAGATTAAGAGACCCTTAACGAGGAAATTTCACCTCTGCATTTAACCCATCTGTGCAGTGAAACACTAATGAATGCACACAGACTAGACAGTAGTGAGCACCAGAGCGGTGGGCAGCCCTGTAGGCAAATGGTTGTCATACCTGGACTCTTCTCCAGTCGCTTCGACTCCGAAGTGTTCACATACAGCTGGCCAGAACTGCTCTCTCCATGACACAAAGTCCTCCTCGAGACTAAACAGACAGAGAGAAATAAAAATGCTTTTAGGATTCTAACGAGTGAAGTCAGTTACTTTAAGCTGCACTAACTGCGCACACACAGCTTGTATAATCACTGAAAAACATGGAATACAGGGGTATAAAGCCCCCAGGCATCGGGCTGTAGAGCAGTGGAACTGTGTTCTCGGGAGTGATGGAGCTCCATCCAATACCTTTGGGATGATTTATAATCCAGAACTGATCATCCAACATCACTACCTGACCTCACTAATGCTCAATCAAATCCTCACAGCAACGATCAACATCTAGTGTACAGCCTTCCCAGAAGAGTAGAGGCTGGTACTGCAGCAAAGGTGGCCAAACTTATGTTTAATACCCTTCATTTCACTGGAGGAGCAGGTGTCTACAAGAGTTGCACACAGTGCATCTCTGACTGAAATGAATATTTATAAGGGATAGAAAAACAAACACCCTCAAGTTAATATTAAGAGTTTATTTCATTGCTGTTGGTGCATTTGTCACAGAATGTTTACACAATGTAAACAGCATATGATATATAATCAGGGTGGGAAAAACATGGGAATTGCAGTGTAGAGTTTGGACAACAACAGATCATTTCATCACTGATCAGATCATTTTTATCAGGGTGGAGATTAAGATTAAAGAATTCCAACCCTTTGGTACTCACTTGCCATCATCATCTCCCAAGCCAAGGTCAAAGATCCTCTTGGCACCCAGCTCCGACAGCCTTTTGTCCACATACTTGCCCATGGCGTTGTAATGCTCATACGTCTTGTTGCCAAGTGAGAACACCTACAAGGAGAACGCGGTTTGATTTAATTCACATACGTAATTCAGTTATGCATTGATTTAACCTTAACCAGCAATCAGGTTTACATGACTTTGAATATGGATGATGAAAAAACTACTACTGATTAACTGGCAAAATAGGGGTAATAATGTAATGCATTATACTTCATTATCTCCTGGCCAACACATCAGCTTGTAGCTAGCACATTACATTGGGGTATTCTAAGACAAAGTTTTGCTTCATGTTTCTTTTTCGCCAACAAACCCAGTCTAAAATATTTTCTGGGCCACACGTTTGTATGTTTGATGCTTTAATAAATTAAAAAAAAATATGGAAACATTAAATATAAAAGCACATCTTCAAGACACAAATGCATTAAATTTATTTAAGAATTCTGTAAATCATAACGGTTCCTAAAAGCATTCTGACAAGATTACGTGAAGATGGCCAGCACCACATTTCACACATTTGAATAGATATGAAACATATATTGGGATCACAGGGTTGACTGTACCATCAATAACTAAATGGGAATTGTTCATATTCATTACTCATTAATGCAACTCTTCAGAGGAGAGTCTAGAGCAGGAGCGGCGAACTGAAGGCCAGTGTCCAGCAGAGTTTCTCCATTTTTATACCAACTTCACCTGGTAATTATGGGCCTGATTCAGCTCAGTATGTTTAAGCAGGAAAACGAACATGAATCCGGTCCCGCCGGACAGACATTCCTCACCCCTGGTCTATTACGTCAGATTTGCATTGGACAGTTAGGAAGTGAAAGCATGCAACCCTATTGAGCAATGTTAACTAAGCAGTTCTGCAAAACTACAGACTGAATGAATAAACCCAAACTGGTCTGGTGTCATCAAAAAATGTGGGTTATTATTATTTTTTGGTGAAACTACGCTTCACATACGGCTTCACATATGGCTACATGGTCAACCTTGAAGTCTAAATAGACAGTTCTCAGAAAACGGCCGTGTGGGAATCAGCATAAAATGTTTAAAACAGTCAATAACAGCACTAAGAAACGCACAACTAGTTGATAAAACCCAACTGTTTTATTCTGCGTTCTTCTCATAAAATGACAAAGGGAATCTTGCACTGTAAACATTAACCAGATGCAAACTGCATTCCCAGAAATAAAGCTATTACTTTTTCCGATTTAAAAGCATCTGAAGCTGTCAGTAAATACCTTACATTGCAGTTAACTGTCCTAGATACCATGAGTGAAGAGCACAAAGTGAAATAAACTATATAGTTCATTTATTTATTTAAATACCATGGATTACAAACAAATATTTCATCAGTACTTCATTCTTTCATTTCCATTAAAACACATACGAGCTGCACTGCGTACAATAATTGACACATAAAACAAAAACAACAAATAAAAAATGTAGTTTCCTTCCTGTTTTCTAACAAATTAGATAGTGGAACATGGCCATAGGCTTAACAAGTGCACAGAGAAAACGCTACATCTAAATACAACACAGTGAACAGTAATTATACTGACAGACGTTATATCAGCACTGGGTGTGACGTTGCAAACCAACCAAAACAACCTGACAGGTTTCATGGATTCCATCAACTCCGATTAAGCTTGATCAATGATCTCTTTCCGGTCTAAAGCAGATGGACAATACGGAGGAAAAAGGCATGAAGGAAAAGCGGCCAAGAGGATCTCTCAGTTGTGTTATTCAAGCTCAAGGGCTGTTTAAGTTAAATTCTCCGCTGAGGCATCAGAAAGGGGCGGCGCACGAGCGAGGCCAGCTACCTGGCCAGCTACCCAGCCAAAGCCCTTTGTAGTCCCACTTCAATGCGCACTGCTCATCTCCGAATGCTAATGCATTCTGGCGCACACTTTCATCCGACACGCCACGTAGAGCGGCATCCGGGCAGAACACAAGACAGGACAAAAGCAGCAGCTGCTTTATTACAGCATTTATGCCTGCGACACACTGTAACCTTTGTCAACACCGGTGGCATAAATGCTCCGAGAACCTGATGTGTCATCTGGCAGCAGGCCAACGGCAAGCAAGGGTACTGGGACCTGCTGTACTCATCTTGCCTTTCACATGCTGCTGCTTCACAGGGCTGCTGAGCTTTAGTTCTCATGCCTGCTCGCTCATGCATCAGCAAAAACTATTACTAAGTCACTAAATAGAAAAAAAAACACAAGTTCCCCACATGACTGTACTGTGCTGAGTCACTGCGGGAGGAAGAAATCACAGTACAACATCCCAGTATTTTTTGGTTTGAAAATAGTATCAATAAACTAAATAACTGAAGGACTAATATTGCAACTGCAATTTAAACTGCTATTATTTTATATAAATCAAGATCCAGGCCTGTTTTCCAGGCTTGAAGCCCTAAATGTAGCACACCAGACTGCTAGTAAGTTGTGCTCGTGATGTCATCATAAAGGTTTGGTTGCCTCTGATTATTCTAACTCTATACGCAGTTCACAAGCTGTGTTATTAGGTAACATTTCCTAACTTAAAGACAACGCTGCTAATAATGCAGACTATAATTTCTAAAAATATGCAGCTCTTGCAATTTGAAAATTGCACCTTCTTAAATTGAGATTTTGAAATGAAAAACAACTAATCTTTCAGCCCAACAATAAACTGACACCCAAGGTGGTGTATAAAGCCCATTGTTTGACTAACTGAATATTTAAAAGGTATTTCTGTCATAATCCAAGCGACAGCACTGTTTCGTTCCGTCAGGACTAGAGGTTTGCTCAGTGTTTGCAGAGGTTGGATATCACAGCGCTTGCCACACAAACAATGCTATGATTTATACAGTTAAAAGCAGTGGAGGACAGTAACTGAGTAAATGTAATCCGTTACTGTACTTAAGTAGTTTTTTGTGTATCTGTACTTTAAGTTTTTCCATTTTGGGCGACTTTTTCCTTTCACTCCACTACATTTCAGAGTCTAATATCCGACTTCTTCCTCCTACATTTTGAGAAATCTGTCGTTCCTTTTGGTTTCTGTGCGTATAAAAACGTAACATGTCAAAACGAAAGAAGCGCAAAGCCAGAGCACCAATCAGGGCCCAGCGGTCATTTTGTTTAGAGCTGGTTTTGACCTGTTGGTCATACCGACCCAGTGCAGCACGCGGTTCAACGTCAGTGCAGCAGCGTAAAACTTTGGGAGAGTCTGTTCAACATAAATGATGAACTAACCTAACTTTGTGTAAATAGAGCTCAATATAGAAATATGTCCACATATGCAGTCGAGACTGACGCGGCTTTTTTCTGAATTTCTACAAACAACATTTCATTTTATAGTAAATTAGTTACGGTTTACATTTATGAAAAGTTTTCAACTCAAACGTAGTAAAACACTATATTCGCTTAATTTTTCCCCCTTCATAATGCAACCAATACAATATCAGATTAGAATCAGTGAAGATCCACATATTTGCCAAAAGTTCTCCACTCTTAGTCACTGTGCTTAGTCACCAAGGTTTTTACCACATACAGGAATACTACAAGGGTGCTAAACGCAGCAAATGGTTTCCTGTCACATTGTGCAAACTGCAAGCTAAGTCGCTGAAGCATTACTCAGCACTGAATTACAACCTGATGACACTCATGGTGCCACTGCCAAATCAATGTGCACTGGTGTGTTTCAGTGGGAAAACACAAGGTTACTGAGAGCCCCTGGGGAAGTTCTGGACAAATCCTGAACGACTGGCCTGTTTACAACGTCCCAAGTGATTCAGGCTTTCCAAAAGTGTATAAATGGAAAGCTTAACAACAAGACGCAGCTGGGGCTTAAAAAAAAAAAAAAGAAGAATACAATATTGTCCCAAAGTACCCAGACACCCCATTTCATTAGAAAAGGTGGGTGTTTACTAATTACATTTACTCTGTTAAATATAATAAAGTAAACTTTTGAGGAATTCATGCCTTCTAGAATATTCTCACAACACCCTTTTAATTCTGCTCACGTATATTTAGTAAGGTAAGTAATCTACTTCGTCATTTGGTCATCAACATTTAGCTACTAATCCCTATAAAGCCACCCAGCACTGGGCTGTGGAGCAGTCGAGCTGTGTTCTCTGGAGTGATGGAGCTCCATCCAGTACCTTTGGGATGGGTTGGAGTGATCCAGAGCATCCAACATCAGTACCTGAACTCACTAATGCTCAATCAAATCCTCACAGCAATGTTCCACCATATATTAAAAGCCAGAAGAGTAGAGGCTGCTACTGCAGCGAAGTGGGACAGACTTACTATTAACATCCTATTCAAACAGGATAATCACATAAACAGAGGGTGAAAATGAACAGTACTGAGAACGCGTGAAGATGCAATTGGAGAAACCTGCCGTGTAATTGAGTCCGTCCAGGTCAGCGTCACCCTCCTGTAACCAGTCATAGAAATCCTGGGCATTATCTGTAGGATCTCCTTCCCCATAAGTGGCCATGCAGAAAATAGCCAAGGAGTTGTCGATCTCTTTCAAGCGAGAAAGTTCACTCTTAAAAATTAAAAAGAAAGAAAGTAAGAAAGAAAAAAGGTCAAAAGACAAAATTCTATAGTTAAAATCTGTATATGCTTCATAATATTGATATCAACACAGTAACCCATCAGCAAGGAATTATTCACCTTCAAAACAACATGAACTTGTTTTAAACTATAAGAGCAACATCAGAGAAAGTTTCATCTCTGCAAGCGACGTAAAATCACACCAGTACGTGAAACCATGTTAATTCATTTTAACAGACTTAACAAGAGCATAGCAGCATAAAGATCTGACTGACTTGGATGAGCTTAGACTGACCAGTTTTAGTGGGCAGATGCAATATCATTAACCCATTAATGTCCATGTGTAAAATTCCATATGGTCTCTGAGCTTGCCTAAACGCAAATCTAGATAAAACGACTAAAATGAAAAATAAAAGTCAATTTTATCACCCAAATTTATTAGATTAAAGTCAGTCACCTGGTCACTTGTCATGCAAAAATAAAACAAAATTACAAGGTAATTTACACACTATAAGATAACATGCTTCAACCTTTCAGGCAACTCAAAAAGTTGCTATATAATAAGTAGACAGATAAATAAATAGACAAACTCTGGTTATTTATTTTATTTATTTAGTCTGGCTTGTAAACAGAAGCATAAAAATAACATTCAAGCTAAAAAAAACTCAAATGGACACTGAGATATCAATCCAAGGCATTATACAAAAATCACTACAGACAACAAGTTTTGTGGACTAATAATATAAAATTTAGTTAGAAATAAATGGGTATCAACAAGTTTTACTACTGAATGTGTTGCAGTGCGAAGTTACCATGTCATATTCCTCTGGATCTGCTGCCATGCCTTTCATGCCATAGCGCTGGGCATCTTTGGAGAGTCTGTTGGCAAACTCCTCAGCTGTGCCCGTCTGCGAGCCATAGAACACCACGATGTTCTTGCCCTGGTGATTATGAACCGTAAAAGGTTAGTTTTGTTTTATTAAAGCCTCGAAAACGTAATGTTTAATTTAACATTATGTCTCTAATTTCACTGTATTTTTAATTTCTTCCATAATACAACCAGCACAATGCTGCTTACGTAGCTCATTTCTTTGGCAAAAGGAATTCATCAAATTCACACTGAAACTGCGACTTCATGAACCTCAAATGCACAAGCAAGCTCACACATTCTCATGGTTAACATCTCATTTCATGACATTACAGATGCTCACTCGTTCATTGAAGACAGCTGGGCATTCGACTGCGTAAACCAGAAACTCTGATTGTACTACGGAACATGGGTTTACCAGAACACATGTGGGGTATTTCACAAAGCAGGAGTTCCCAGCAAGCTGGATAACTTAAGCCAAAAGGAAAGGCTAGTTTATTAATATAGTAGGGTCATTCACCCGAAATGTCCATTTTTGTGTCCCTAGCGTTTACAGATATTACGCTTTTAAAACATGTTAGAGTTACAATTTATATTTAAAAAAGAAAACAAGTTATTTTAACAAATCACACCTTCTTCAGCCATCAACTTAGCAATGCTGGCTTTTAAATCAATCATACAGAATTCCAAACGCCACAGAAGAAGCTTGTCCCTGTGGTCATGTCTGAAGGGCAAGGCCATGTTTTGAAGGCGGAAAAAAAGAAAAAGGTTTTTCTGCAATTTTAACTACAATAATCTATACATGATATATAAATGAAATAAAGAAAACAAATGGCAAATAAATTTTACGAAATATATAATGAAAGTTGTGGTCCCCAGGAGTTACCGTGCAACAAAAAGCCTCTTATTTTGAAATAAAAGTCACACTGATGACATCACGACTTCCTTTTACCCATTTTCTGAGGATCTATGAAGAAAAGCACACGGCACGTTTAACTCATGATTTCATATGAAGCTTTTAGCTGACGTCACTGGTGTGACCGACTCTATTCTGAGGTAATTGTGAAAAAAATATATAATTCATATGGATTAAATTCCAAGCTTCAGTAGATATTCCATTAACGATAACGTGGTTTGATGCTCTGTAGCAGCCGTTTAGTAAAATGCATTTTTCATTAAAAATGTCTCTGGTGTTACATTTATTTTGTGTAACCCCAAGTACGATCTCCTATGGATAGTTAGAAATGTAGACGTTTCTGTAGAACGACCCAGTAGCTTTCATACACTGTGGTCAATAGGAATGTTCCTTAGCTCATTTTCTGGCTTAAGTTCTCAGGTTAACCCAGACATCCTGCTTTGTGAAATACCCACCTTGTCAGTTCTCTGGTTAGCTAGAACGTCTACAATAATCGAGCAGCAAGAGTCCAAAAAGAGCACAGGATGTGAGATGTTCCTCTCAGAACCCTGGAGCTGCAGTCGTGTGTCATTTGTAGCTTTAATATTCCATAAAACCACAATTTGTTTGTCAAATCACTGAATGTGATTCTAGACAGAAGAACGCAACACAAGACACAGAACGGTTTTCCACTCATTGAGTTCTAGGCTTGTTCTACAGAAATAAAACAATATGAATATGTGCACTTACGGTTTTCTTCATCTTCTCAATGAAACTGGTTTCCCTCGCGGTTGGTGCTCTACAAGAAGAGATCAGTAAATCAGTAAAGACATGCATTCACGATAATCACGCACATGCAGAACGGACGCTTTCCGATAGGGAATGTAATCGGATACAAGAACTTACATGGTTATTATTCTTCTATTTAATGGATTATTTACAGGGTATCAGCCGATTATTCAGTACTGTGGACCAGACGTAAGATATGGTTTCTACAAAATCTACATGAACACCTGTGAATTGTCATCACGATCGCCAAGCATTCAATGGGAGAAAAACAATTAGTCTGACGGCTCATTTGTAAGCAACATGATTAAAGAACGCTTGATTAGGATGCAGTGGAAATATCACTAAACACAATGCATTAATGGAGCAGTTGTCTTTCACAGAGGCCAAAAAACATAATTGCCCACAGCTTGAAACAAAAAGCCCTGAGAAAGGAGAAAGAACAAAAGTGTAGAGACCCTACAAATGGCTTGAGGCACGGAGCCAACTGCTGCAAAAGAACCTGAAAAAAAAAAATATTTAGCACGTTCAAACTGCTGTTAAGCTTTCTGGAAGTAAGTGGCAACATCTAAATAACTAAAATGGCGCAAACAAAAAGTCCTACTTTGAGACCTGAAATGTTTACATAGTGTACACACTGTGGTATGGCTGTAGGTTTACTAAATTAAAGACTATTTAAAAGGCCCATATTTTAAAGACATTACAATTTATGCATT
This sequence comes from Pygocentrus nattereri, assembly GCF_015220715.1. NCBI lineage: Eukaryota > Metazoa > Chordata > Actinopteri > Characiformes > Serrasalmidae > Pygocentrus > Pygocentrus nattereri. Next base: position 37,103,137 of record NC_051229.1, read on the forward strand.
TTATGGACCACTTATGACAGTTTCATGTAGCAGAACCACCATAATTAATTTTTCCATGATAATTTTCCAAAGTTTCTTTATGCCTCAAAAATACACAGGCTGCTTTTGTTACTGTTCCTCTAGCTCAGTTCTGATTGGCTGGCCACTGCAAAAATGGGATGATCTGCAGTTTAGCTTCCACATGCACACTGTCCACTGTCAGAAATAAAGGTTCTGTGCAGGTACAAACAATGTAAATGTTCCTTTAAAAGGTACAACAGAGAACCTTAAATCGGTTTTTCCAGGTGAAAAGTTTGTATTTGTATCTTTTCATAAGCAAATGTTTTAAAACCGAACAGTAGAATAAAAGCCTGGAGGTGAGACGGGGTGTGTGGAGGCAGTACAGCTTAGAACAGATCATTTCAATGGATTATGGTTCAGTTATGCTCCCTGACTAAAGGTACTGAGATGGAGCCTTGAGGGTTCCACCCCAGTGACAGCTCTGTACCTTTTTTGTTAAGAGTGCATGGACCTGGGAGAGACAGTAGGTTCTGAGACTCGCAACCTCTCCGATGCAATGTCTGAATACTACTTTAAGCTCTTCTGTTTAAATAAAAATAAATAAAAAGTAAGGACATTAAGTTTGTCCATGATCCATAACTAAAGGCCTGTGCCAAATCATTTTGAGACAACGGATTTTAAAATGGCAAGAAACAACAAACAACTGTCCCAGATGAGAATGCAGAATTGCTAATCAAGTACTACACATCTAATATATTGACCATCTTTAAATGATGCAGGACATACAAAAAGTGTGCATTTAAAATGATCACCAGGATCCGTCCACCGTGACCACTTTCTGGTCATGCCTGGTAGGAAAGTGCAAACCCGAAGGATCCCTGGCTAATCATTCAACTCCAGGCAGATAGCAAGAAGCCTCAAGAAACAAAGCAGTGCTGTGCAAGCCATCCATCATGCTCTGCATGTTTATGTAAAGTGACAGGAGCTCAGGATGAGGAACCGTCATTAGTTTGCATACCAGCCCAGCTTTTGTTTCCTATGAACTTTGGAATATGTTCACTGTGAACGCCAACACTTGCCTGTGAAGAGGTTTGTATAGTTAACAGTGAGATTTTAAAGCTAAGAATACACATTTATTCCTGCATGTTGTGCCTTCGTAATGTTTGCACTGCAAGATTTATAACCATTTAAAAAGGTGAGTAACATCATATTGCGGATATCAGTAGTTAAATAGGGTTTCATATTTTTTGCTTGATTTCAGAACATATTTATCCCTGGATTTTTAGTGCAGTACAGTATTAGTACTCAGCTTTTTGACAGTATGTTTTTTCTGCCACTCTCGTGTTTTTTTTGCCTGTTCCAATTAATCATATCTTTAAAAAAAATAGTCTATCATGAAGACGCAAGTGTCATCCTTTCACAAGTTTTGCATCCCTGCATGAAAACAGCCAGCTGCTTTGATCCTACAAACGTCAATTCATGACTACACAGGAACGCACTACCACAGAGACCACTGGGAAGCAAGCGGGAAGGTAATTACCCACCTGTCTGCAGCGGCCAGTCGGTCTTCTGGAAGAGAGAACATGCAACCCATAGCCTCAGAGTAGCAGGAAGGCAGCAAAACCACAGCAACAGGATACAACAGCTCAACAAGCGCAGGTCCACAAGAGGAATGAAGGGCAGCCACACATCACTACGTCATTCATATGACGTGTACGACAATTTCTTCCTCATGTTTAGGAAAAAAAAAAAAAAAGGAGAATTTCTAAATAAAGATGGACCCAGTTGAGGTCGAATGCGAAGAGAACTTCTTCAAACAGTGCAAATGCTAGTCGGAGATCGGACGTGATTTATCCAGTAGAATAGATCCAAAAATAAACAAATAAAAGGAGCTCTGAATCCCTAAGACGAGAAAGCTTCTTCCAAAGTATCCAGAAACACAGAGAATGTCAACAGTGAAATCCAGAGGAGAGGACTAGCCAAGGCTGAGGAGAGAGCAGCATCAGAGCATACTGTTCAGAAACCATGCCCTGCGTCACTGACGACTGTGACGAAAGGAGCAGGCTGCATGCTTTCTATACTCCCTCACTCGCTCGCTTACCATCCACAGGCGCCAGCAACATCTGGCAACCACAAAGGCTGTTATGGTGGGAAAGAAACCTAGACCGCTTAATGAAACATCCCATAAAAGCCAGCACGCTGGCGCACACCAGCGCGCAAATAAATACTGACTCAAAATCAAAACCAAAGGGGACCTCACCAGATCCTGCCCCCGTTTTTTCCAGCGTTTGAGCCGCATGGAAAAAAGCACAGAAAGAAAAGCACAATGTCTGCAGTTCTGTCACCCTGGCAACAGTTATAAGAATGACAACGTTGCTGCATTTGTGAGAAGAATGACTGAATGTCCCCTTGCGCTTGGACGCCCGCCCCTCACTCAACATTAACCCGGGGTGCCCATTGGATCACCGGAGGAACGGAGGGACTCTGACTGCCATGGCAACCTCATCTGTCATAAGAGGACTCTCCGGTGACAAGCCAGGCCCTGCGCCATTCAGGGAAGTGGCGAAAGCAAATTAGAGATGGTCTCGGACGGAGAAAGGAAGCAGGCAGAAAAAACAGAAAGGGAAATAGAATGGGGGGCTTGTCTCTCGGCTCAACTTTCCACCTTAAGAGAAAGCGCTGGCTGGCCTTTTACGCTCACGCTCTCCAGGGAACGGTAAAAAAAAAAAAAAAAAACGAGGTTCTGGGACACAAACTAAAAGGGGGGGGTGGGCTGGGGTGTAGAGGCTCAGTACAAGATGCACTCTCTTTAACGAGGAACAAGAACGGAAACAGTATGGGGGCAGGGACTGAACCCAGGCACAAACTAGAGTTTTCACTCGCTCCATTCCTCTGAGATCCCAAGAGAATATGTGGTTTTACTTTCCTGCACAGACTTCACTGCAGTCTAACAAAGATCCTCCCCACTAAATAGAGGGAACGAGAGGAGAAAGAAGAAAAAGAAAAAAAAAAGAAAAAGAAAGACTTGTCTTCGGGCTGATCAAGTCATGCCTGCGTGCATTTTCACATGTGCTCAATGGGGGGGTGTGAGAGAGAGAGAGAGAGAGAGCTAGGTTGTGAGTGAGTGAGAGGGAGAGAGAGCTAGGTTGTGAGTGAGTGAGTGAGTGAGTGAGTGAGTGAGTGAGTGAGACCTTCAACGGGCCTTTAAACAGGGTTCCCATTCACATTAGGCCTCTTGGTGCATTCAAAGGATTTAAAAGTAAGTGTTTATATCAGAAAAATAGAAGCGTCGACCAAAAAGCTGTTTTGTTTTAAGAAAAAAAACCTTGTGTATCACCATTAGTTATATCATCACCACACCATATCATCTTTCCTTATTTAAAAAAAAAGATAAAGTTTGAGATAAAAATCAAATAATCCTCCCAAGTGGACTGAAAACATAGGATATGGGTGCTTTAACCTGGATTAGGGTTACCGGGGCCTCACCCTGGAGCCAGGCCTGGGGGAGGGGCTCCTTGGCGAGCGCCTGGTAGCCGGGCCTTTACCCATGGGTCCCGGCCGGGCTCAGCCCGAAAGAGCTACATGGGACCACTCTCCCATGGACCCACCACCCGTGGGAGAGGCGCCTATTGGGGTCCGGTGCAAAGTGGATCAGGTGCCGGCCGAAGGTGGGGGCCTTGGCATTCCGATCCTTGGCTAAGAAACTGGCTCTCGGAACATGGAACTTGACCTCTCTGGCAGGGAAAGAGCCCGAGCTAGTGTATGAGGTTGAGAGATACCAACTAGATATAGTTGGGCTCACCTCAACACATGGCAGCAGCTCTGGAACAGACGCTCTCGAAAGGGGTTGGACTTTATTCTATTCTGGAAGCATTGGGCAGGAGCGGGCTTACTCATAGCTCCCCGGCTCAGTGCCTGTACGTTGGGGTTTTCTCCGGTTCCCTGCGCCTTTGGGTAGGGGAATGGGCTCTGACTGTTGTCTGTGCTTATGCACTGAACGGCAGTTTGGAGTACCCGGGTTTCTTGGAGACCCTCCAGGGGGTACTGGAAAGTGCCCCATGTGGGGACTCCATTGTCTTGCTGGGTAACTTCAACGCTCATGTGGGCAATGACAGTGAGACCTGGAAGGGCATGATTGGGAGGAACAGCCTCCCCAATCTGAACCCAAGTGGTGTTTTGTTATCTGTGCTTGCCACAGTCTGTCCATAACAAACACCATGTTCGAATACAAAGGTGTGCATAAGTGCACATGGCATCAGGACACCTTAGGCCACAGTTTGTTGATTGATTTCGTAGTTGTGTCATCGGATTTGCGACCATGTGTTTTGGACACCCAGGTGAAGAGAGGCGCGGAGCTGTCAACTGACCATCACCTAGTGGTGAGTTGGATCAGATGGCAGGTGAAAAATACTGGACAGAGCTGGCAGACCCAAACGAGTTGTGAGGATGTGTTGGGAATGTCTGGCAGAGGAACCTACCAAAAAAGATCTTCAACTCCCACATCTGACAAAGCTTCGACCACATACAGAGGGAGGCTGGTGACATCGAGTTCCAGTGGGCCCTGTTCTGTGCCTCCACTCTCAATGCAGCGGATCGGAGCTGTGGCCGCAAGGTCATAGGTGCCTGTCGTGGAAGCAATCCCCGAACCCGTGGTTTGACACTTCAGGTAAAGGAAGCCGTCAAGCTGAAGAAAGAGTCCTATTGGGCCTGGTTGGCTTGTGGGACTCCGGAGGCAAAAGATGGGTACCGAAGGGCCAAGCGGGTCGCGGCTTCAGTGGTTGCTGAGGCTAAAACTCGGGTGTGGGATGAGTTTGGTGAGGTCATGGAGAACGACTATCGACAGGCACAGAGAAGGTTCTGGCAAACCAGCAGGCGACTCAGGAGAGGAAAGCAGTTCCCGACCAACACTGTATACAGTGGGGCTGGGGGGCTGCTGACTTCGACCGGGGACGTCATTGGACGGTGTAAGGAATACTTCAAGGATCTTCTCAATCCCACCAACGATCCTTCCCTAGAGGAGGCAGAGCTTGGAGGTCCGAGCGAGAGTCCGTCCATCACTTGGGCTGAGGTATCCAAGGTGGTTGGAAAACTCCTTGGTGGCAGAGCACTGGGGGTGGATTAGATCCACCCGGAATTCATGAGGGCCCTGGATGTTGTAGGGCTGTCTTGGCCAACACGCATGGACATCTGGGGCAATCCCTCTGGAATGGCAGACCGGGTTGGTGGTCCCGCTTTTAAAGAAAGGGGACCGGAGGGTTTGTTCCAATTATCGGGAGATCACACTTCTCGGCCTACCCGGTAAGGTCTATGCAGGGGTACTGGAGAAGAGGGTCTGACCAATAGTTGAATCTCAGCTACAAGAGGAACAATGCAGGTTTCACCCAGGTCGTGGAACACTGGAACAGCTTTTTAACCTCTCCAGGGTCCTGGAGGGTGCGTGGGAGTTCACCCAACCAATCTACATGTGTTTTGTGGATTTGGAGAAGGCATTCGACCGTGTCCCTCAGCGGATCCTGTGGGGAGTGCTCCGGGAGTATGGGGTGAGGGGCTCCTTGTTACGCGCCATTCAGTCCCTGTCCAAACGGAGCAGGAGCTTGGTTTGTATAGCCAACAGTAAGTCGGTTTGATTTCCAGTCAGGGTTGGACTCCGCCAGGGCTGTCCGTTGTCACCGATTCTGTTCATCACTTTTATGGACAAAATTTCTCGGAACAGCCAAGTGGCGGAGGGTGTCCAGTACAATGGCATCAGGATTTCACGTCTGCTGGTCACCGGGCTCTGCCTTAGAGATAGGGTGAGAAGATCGGTGATCCGGGAGAGGCTTAGAGTAGAGCCGCTGCACCTCCACATTGAGAGAAGCCAGTTGATTGTGAAAACGACTCAACACTTAGCTCATCCAACACATGTAACCATGTGGTTAAAATAATGCAGAACACTATATTTACTGTTCTCAAAGCAGGCAAATGCACTTTAAACATCTTGCAAAACTCACTGCAATCACAATATCTAGCAATATAAATGTTAATGTTAATATAAATGTTTTTTTATTCCATGTCTTGCAGCTCTGCTGCACAGCAGCAGGCAAACACTGCACTGATATAATCAGAATAACCCAAAGTACAAAACCAAAGAGAAACAGTCTGTCAGCAATCCGCAAAGATGAGATGAACAGATTGTGTTTAATGTGCAGACGAGAAAGAAACTATGCATAAAAAAAGCATGGCTGTGTTATAAGGCAGACAGTAAAGTGTGACAGTTTCACCCACATTTGATTAAATGTTTTATACTTTTCTACTACGAAATAATAAGTGCCTTTTTTGTTAAAACTCCAAAGAGGAACTTGCTTTATTTATTTATTTATTTGTGTATTTTGGATTTTTACCCAAATTTCTCCCCAATTTAGTCGTTTCTAATTCCACCCACTAGTTAGGACCCAATCACGCGATACTATCAATGCTAGGAGGGCGAAGGCAGCACAGGTCTTTTGAAACTGCTGCTCACGCAATGTCACCGCACAGCTGAACGAGCAAAACGACCAAAGCGCCAACTGCCAGACCTGTTACATCAGCTAAGAGACGCCTGCGCTGACTAGCATTGCGTTGAGTGATGGGGGGGAGAAGAGGGGCCATCATACCCACCGAAAGACAGCGAGACCAGTTGTGCGCTCTTGGACTCCTGGCAAGAGTTGCATTGAGTATGTAGAAAAAAAAAAATAAAATACAATACAATGGGTGTGCGCCACCGAGTCGCTCTGTAAAGACTGTGATAATAATACTTTACGTCTCAGAAACAGTATTAATTCATTTCACACAATCATTTATCATACTTTCCTTACTGCTTAGAATTAAACAGGCTGCACTGTATTGTGCCTTAGTCTGGCCTGAAACACCTTATACCTTCAGCATGAACGGGCCCGGGCTGAAATACTACAAGCTGAATTTTTTTTCTTGAAAGATATGAAATATTTTAACAGTGTTTACATAAATCTTTCATTATGGTCAGTGTTTTAATATGCATCTTTTGCACATGTACAAAAGATGCTGAAAGATACTGTGGCATACTCATTTTTAAGTAACCAAACATCTAATATATAAAACCTAGGTTGATTCGGTTTACCGATACTAATGTATGTGCAAAGTGGACTGTGTGGCTATATTATCTACTAAAATAGACGTTTTCGAATATTACTCATACTCATACGTTGATGTGTAAAAAAGAAAAGCTGGACCTGGACATCCGCACTAAGGACACAGCTAAAAAGATAAATGCTGACCTGTGAGACCAGAAATTAATATTTAAAAAAACAAAAACAACAAAAAAAAAAACGTTTGCACAAACTTTTGTCATTTCACACAACCAGACTATACGCTCAAATCTGACATGAGCTCTTTTGCAATCAGATATGTCCTCACTGAGACTGGCAGTTGAGGAGAAAAGCCCTTGGAAACAGGGTATACAGGGTTTCTTTAGAAAAAGAGATTTGGTTACATGCATGAAATTACCTAAAAGCAACTGGCACGTTGGCTATTTCCCTGGGAGCTAAAGGCTGAACTTTTCATCACCTCTCTGGGTGTGGAGGACTAATCAATTAAAGGAAGGTAAACGAGGCAGATGTAACGCCAATGTTTGTGCAAAGGTGAGCTGCATTAACAGTGATCAGTGAACTAAACTTGGTACAGCCATAATTCAGTGATCCTGACCTTCGGGTTAAGGGAGGACAAATCAATAGTCTAGTCAGAAACATTCTGACATCGGCTTACTAGAAACTATTTCTCCATGAACTCCAGTGAACTTTGAAGGTTATAGAGCAACTCACATTCACTGTACTCCCCTTCATAATAGTTCCCCAAGTTAATTTAACTGTATATAACACAAATAGAATAACCCTGTTGTTGGAAGGAAACCTCGTATTTCCAACATGGTAACTTTACAGGAGAAGGAAAAAAAACCTAATTCACTTTTAATGTAATTTAATGGAAGCAGACGTCTTTCCGAGTCGTTTTGGGACGTTTCTTTTGTCCGTTCTTCATTAAATTTACAGACAATGTAAAGGACAAGCATTTTCAGATGATGACAATAACTAACAAATTAAATTCCAAAAATCACAACTACTAGAATTCATAAGGCCTTCAGAGAAGGGGAAGGGGGGGGGGGGGTTAAACCCTCAGTCTTTTGAATAGCATAAGCCCCACTTTAAGAGCAGCTTATATAAGTAAAGGAACTCATCAATCTGACACCTCTGAATTACACCAATAATATACAACCCCATTTCCAAAAAAGTTAGGACGCTGTGCAAAATAGAAATAAAAAGAAAATAAATTAATGTGCAAATCATTTAAACCCTATAATTCATTGAAAATACTACAAAGACAACAAATCAAATACAGTCATGAACACTAGCTTTTGAACTGTAACAACATGGATAACAAGCTGAGTGGTCTTTAGCCCGGAGGACACCGTGTCCATGATTTCCAAAAAGAACTTTAGAACTTGTCCACCTCACCTCAGTTCATTTTAAATGGGCTCGGACCCAGAGAAGGTGGCAGCATTTCTGGATTCTGTTTATAGATGGATTCTTCTTTGCGTTTGTTTTAACTTTTATGGATGCATTTATGGATGCAGCGACAAACTGTTTTCACAGTGTTTCCGAGCCCATGCAGTGATTTCCACTATAGAATCATGTCGGTTTTTAATGCAGTGCCATCTGAGGACCCAAATTCACAGCCAGTCAACACTGGTTTTTGGTCATGTCCCCTTGAATACAGAGATTTCTCCAGATTTTCTGAATCTTTTAATGATATTATGTACTGTAGATGATGAAAAGCCAAGTTTCTTTGCCATTTTATGTTGAGAAAAGTTATTCTTGAATTGCTGCACTATTTGCCCACTCATCTTTACTTCTGAAAGACTCCGCCTCTCCGAGATGCTCTTTTATACCAAATCACGTTACTGACCTGCTGCCAATTAACCATCAGATGTTTTGTTAAAGCATTACACAACTTGACCAGCCTTTTGTTGCCCCGTCCCAATTTTTTTGGAATGTGTTGTTGGCATCAAATTCAACAATGGGCAAATATTTGTCAATGAACTATAAAATCTCAGTTTCAACATTTCATATGTTGTCTGAACCATTTTTTTTAAATGAAACATAAGGTTTAAATAATTTGCACATCACTGCATTTTGGTTTTATTTACATTTTGCACAGTGTCCCAACATTTTTGGAATTGGGGTTGTAAAATAAAACCAAATTAAGTTAGATTTGCCTCCCAAAAAAGCTTAAACAATTCACTGAAGTGTCACCTGGCTGTAAATTTTTAAAATCTAGAAAATCCGTAAATGTGTATATCGTTATTTTGTTCTCGTCAGAAAATACCATTTTCATCAAACAAATACATAAAAACACAAAAATACTTGACATTTCAGTGGCTTTTCCATTGCTCTGCTGATAAAACAGATTGCTAATAGGTGGTTTCCATAGTGATATGGCTGCATGCACACGCTCAGTGCATCCAACAACAAAGGCAGCATGGAGCTTCTTTTATACAGTGCTGGGAAACACAGTGGCTCAAAAAAAGCTCCAATTACACAATTACACTGATCCATTTTACTGACCAAACACAGACATGGATGCTCACCAACTACTCAGGTTTTAATCAAAGGGGACAAACCCAAAGACTCGGAATGGTTTTATAAGATTAAAGTTTTCAATATAGAACCTACAGCCCTACAAAAGACCCCACAGCCTTTTTCTCAGATGTTATTTAGGTCTAAGATCCAACAAACAATCTGCACTTACGGAGTTTCAAGCTTCTTAAATTCGGGGATGGCTTCAGTCTTCTTGCGGAACACGACCCAGTAAACGAATAGGCCCACAATAAGGGAGAAGAGGAAGATGTCCAGGTTGCTGAGGAGAGGCTCTCCTTCTTCCATTAGCTCAGGCCCTGCTGAGGCCTCCATCTGTGGGTCTGCCATGTCTGTGAGGAGCTCTGAAAAATGAAAAGAGTTGATGTTGTTAACAGAGAGTCCTTGTAATGAGTAGATTCAGCCACCCACCGCTGATACAGGTGACCAACTGTACTTATGCAGCTACATAAAAAAAACTGGACACTGGAGACTAAGCCTAAGGTCAGCATGCTCAATGCCAAGTGTCAGGTAGAGGGGTATAAAGCTGTGAAGCAGTAGAGCTGTGTTCTCTGGAGTGATGGAGCTCCATCTAAAAGCTTTGGGATGAATTGGAGTGTACAGAATCCAGGACTGACCATCCAACATCAGTACCTGATCTCACTAATGCTCATCTAGTATAAAGCCTTCCCAGGAGAGTAGAGGCTGTTACTACAGCAAAGGAGGATAAACTCACTATTAATACCCTTCATTTCAAAAAGAAATGCTGGTTAAGCACCTGTCTACAAATGTTTGGACTTCTGTACTATAACTATAGTATTGGAAATATAAAAATGCAGGGGTGGCCAATATTCCGAGATATCTGACAACGTGGTGGCCAATAACAATGTGTATACAGAGCCGAATAAACAGTTCAAATGTCAAGGTAAAAGAGCTGTACACACAAGGTACTGCACTGCTGCGATTGTGGGCTCATTAATAACACTAAATTAAATATTATGACATGTTAGTGTTAGAAAAAGTTCGTTAGTGCTGCTCAGATTCATATATTGAATTATATCAGTAATGCTCAAAAATATGACAACTGAGAATTTCTGTCAGTAAAGCACTTTAACTAAGGCTCTGATCTTTTTCTTGAGATACAGATGTGTTCTCAGTGTGAACAGCAACAACACATTGAATCTGACATTTTCAGTTCCAGTCTGGGTTTCCATACGTGGCGCTGAAATCCAATACATATCCAATATGCGACAAGGCAACTTGGTCTGATCGGAATTCAAGCAACTTCTACATCAACCCAACTCGACGTTCGTCATAATCTCATACTGCTGAGGGCTCAAACAGGCGTTATCTGTACAAAACTAAACTAGAAGATACTTTTCCAACCAGCTCTGTGATGGAAGAGATCTCGAACCAAATATCGTGCCGTTTTCAGTCGATGCGTTCAGGGTGATTCTGACTGCATGTCACTTTAGTGTTAATTTCAGGACCTTCTTATGTTTATATTTTTTTATTACTCCATTTTTCTACAGCGAATGTTTATTTTTACGATTAGTGTGATTATTTTTTTTTTTTTTAAGTGTATTTAAATTCACACTTTTCCTGTTTACCGCCAGTTTAATGTTATTTGTACTCCATGGGGTCCGAGAGTAACGCAATTTCAGTACACTGTGTGTCCTGTACATCTTGTAGTACTGACAATAAAAGCTGACTTGTCTCGATTGGACCTGATGAGCTCTCGACCATCTGAACTTCTTATTAGCTCATGTGGTGCTGGCAAAGATTAAACTGAAGCATGTTCTTTTGCGCATGCAAGTTGAGGTGCAATCTGTTTAGACTAATGTCAGATATAAAGCATATTGAGGACAGGCAAAAAAATTGGCATGCACCCTCTGGATGCTACACTGGATAAACAGAGAAGCACATTCAACGGCCGCCTGTTACAACTGCGCCGTGTGAGATCTTTCTTACCTACTGCTATAAGGCTCTACGGCGATTCTCCTTACTGCAGAGACACTACTGATCTCCTGCTGTCTGAAATGTGCTGAACCACATCACTGTATCAACTCTCCAATTATTAATACACACTGCGCAATATATCACAACTATTACTATAATGACACTTTCACTATGCACTTTACTTTATACTGTAATACTGATGCAACTCAGAGTTAGTCATGTCTATAATGTGCTGTTAGACTACCTCATACCACTCAGTGCCTGCTGTCTGTAAATACAGCGAATCTGTATCATATGCCATGTAAATATGTAAATAGATATACTTTGTTTTATTTCTGTTGTACTGCAACTTATGTCTCAATTTATTTCTAGTATTGTTTTGTATTTCTCTGCATAGTTTATAACACACTGCAATTTCCCTCTGGGATCAATACATTTGTTTGTTTCTTTGTTCATTTCTTCCTTCATTCTTTCTTAATTAATTAATGATCAATAATGATTGTAGACTCTAATCTAAAAGAACAGACTATTCATCTACGTCAGGCTCTAATCGCCAAACTACCCAACCAAAAACTAACCAAAATGTACAACACTATTCTACAATCTTTTTAAATAAATAAATAAATAAAAAAACGTGAGACATATGCATTCTTCTCACAACCTCACCGGCCTTCATGTAACGGCCATCTGGAATAATCACTGGACACTAGGGCTGTATATGGACGTAAGACACAATGTTCAATAAGCAGTAATGAAATATTAAAATGGTGTGCCTCTGACTGGATCTCACTAGTTCATATGCTTTTTTTGGATGTGTAAACGAAAACCTAACCTCTCATTTAAGCAAACAGCAAAATAACAAAAGCAGTATATACTATTGTGCTATAAAAAAAATGTGAAAATAATAAAAATAAATGAAAAATAAACGAGACACAGCCAGCCTTTTCAATAAAGGCTACAAAAATATATTTATATTTTTTATACAGAGATATTAATGAATGAATGAATGATAAATACCAATTTGTTTAGTTACTAAATATGTTTGTTATGACAGTAGCCCTTACTGCCTCACACAGTTAAAACAGAACCATCATAATGTCTGATGTGTTTTTACAGGCTTTTAGTTTAAGATGGAGGTGTTTTTTTAAGCTCTGCACTCTGTAACCAACTGTACAGCCTAATGGTTAAGTCACTTTTCCTCCACCTATATGAAGAGAGTTCAATTCCAATGCAGGGAAACACTCATTAAGCTTCTAATGGCCTGTGCCAGGTGTATAAGGTCAACCTTATACAACAAAGTGCATTCTTTGTAAAAAAACATTAAAGGCTGTGCATAACTGCAATTTTATCACAGTAAGCGTGAACTGTTCCCTGTGATCACATGAAATATGACAACTTATTTTCTGAAAAATTAATTTATTATGAGTAATAATCGACATACACAGGTATTCTGCCAAGAAATGCAATTCCTTTAGAGTACGGTATCATCGCCGGTCACCATGGACCACTGAATGAGGAGAACGTTTGGTCGCCCATCGCCATATACGGTCGTGATTTTATGAATTTTTAAACTTTTTGTCGTATAACAGTGAACATGATATCACAGCACTGTTTAATCCAAAATCCTTCACTTTATAAGTACTTTTTGGTCACCAAATCACCACCATGAGCCTTATTTAGCACCAATACAGTAGCGTCGCTCTTCTCACGCTGGGGCGGAATCTCAAATGATGCCCAGCTCCCTATATAGTGCACTATGTAGGAGTTTAAATACTGGATCCTGCAGCCCAACAGAGCAAAACAGAGCTAAGAAAGAGTCATTTGGGACTCGGACACATCCAAACTGATGATTTGTCTGTAGAGGCTAGACTCTCCAAACTATCAAAGCTAGTAAGTACGGAGCCGTTTGGGTTTGACGCGACTTCTGACTAAAACCTGAATGCTTAAAGCAAACTATCCATTTTATAATAGGCACTAAACAGCTGTGTAGTTCAATTCATTTCCCTTTTCTGCTCGGATCAAGCCAGGCTGCTTCACCAGAAGATACCACCAACTGAAAACTTGGCCTGGAGGCCGTTCTCACTGAATTCCAATGAGCTATTACTGACAATAATACAAGAATAGAATATCGAAATCGTTGCCGTCATCAATGAGACGTTATGTGAGGGCAAAACTGGTTTTTTCTGCTTTCAACCAGAATTAGAAAGCAGACCAGAAGTCAACCGACAAACTGTGGGCACATCAGGTGATGTGGAAATCTGCTCTCACTGTACAGTGTGATCACTGAACTCTAACAGGAATTTCTGGCCACTGAAAAAAATCGATTTCCTCTCCGCCCCTGCACTGAAACGTCAGCATAGATACGCTAAAGAACTCTTACGCAAAATGCTGGAGTATGGTTTTGAGTGATTTGATTCAGCTTAGTCATGCTCTCAACATTGTCTTCGGTAGCGCTGAGCGATTCCTGTTTCTCACAGGCTTTTCAGTTTCACCAATATTTTTTGTGACCTACAGTACAGTGCAAATTAGGAAATTCTACTTCAAAAAGCTACTAATGTGGGCACCTTTACTTGCACAGAAAAAGCAACCATTGGACTAAATATGAACCAAGTTAGCACATATTTATTTATTTATTGAACATCATTTATTTTGAATGGTATTTATCTCATGAACGTCTCCTTGAAGAAGCCCAATATTATTTGTTGTTTTTGTCCAACACTTGGGTTTGGCTGATTGATGCTATGGTGTTAAATGGGGAGCTGCCTAGTTGGGGTGGATAATATGATGATGTTTTATCATTATAGCCATAGAGTTTGTCACAATATCCTTTTCTAAGCATTCTGTGGATATAATTTACTACGTAGTAGTAAGTACTATGTACTGTAACACTAACTAAATGTTCCATTACAAAGTGACCACAGTGGCCTGTTTAACTTGATTTAGCTCAGTTCAATTTGTAAATTACTGAATAAAAATCGTAATAAGTGTATTCAGATACTTTTTCATGTGTGACATTACAGGTTCTACTGTATTAAACTTATTAAAGCTCAGAAAAACTAAATATGGTGGTGCACATTGTGTATCGTGATATATTTTTTGCCATATCGCCACCCTACTGCTGACGGGATTTACCAAATCTATGAAGCAGCTGGATGCGTCCAAAATCTGGAACCAAATTTTGTTTTCCCTAACCAACAGACAAGAAATCAACTAGTGTCTTTTCGTTTTAAATTCTTACGTTTTATAGTATTTGTTTGCATTTATTCTACCGACATATTGTATTGTTTCCAAGCAAACACACAATAAACAAGATAGTTTTTAAAAGTGCTTAGGTGTCTACAACGTTTGCAAAGGACTATATTGACTGAATATTTTACCTCGATTAAAATTAATGAACGATTTTTTTGTTTTTTTTCCCCCCCTCATAGCTCACTGACGAGGTGTGTACTGTAAATATCCTCTGCAATGCTTAATGTAAATCGTCTCAACAGCCAGATCGGAATCAATGCGACTGTTACCTCAATCCAGCTCGACATTCATCATAACTTTGCGCTGCTGAGACCTCAAACATTGAGGATGATATTTCTGAGAAAAATTAAATGCATCCAAAAGCCTCCACGTTTGAAGAGATTTCAGTAGGTGAGGCTTCATGATGGCTCCTGTGATGCTGGTAAAGATGAAGCTGATCCTCCCAAAGTGAGTGGCGTTCATTGGCAGTCGTGATTGTTCACCGTGATTGTTACACGGCCTTAGTGTTCATGTCGCAGAGTGGGGAAGGATTAATTGCCCAGCCATAAAACAGCGTGTCGTTTACTTTCAGTTTGTCTTGAAATAACAGTTTAAAACCCTTATAAATAAACAGTACGCTTCATTTCAACATGTGCACTTTCCATCTGGTTTGTTTAGCTTTTCTCAAGTTTAAAAAGTTGGAACAAACTCTTTTTATGGCACTCAATCCAACTTAACAGTACTAATTGTGCCCTCTTGGTAATAAATCAGGCAGTTGGCCAGTAAAGTACTGATGCCACCTACAATATCCTTAGAAAAACACACTGTGACAATGTGATGTCATTGACCAGAACCACGATAAACAGCATCTTGTCCAACTCTTAACATTTCTTATGGTGCCGTTTTAAGAAGAAACACAGTCCAAAGCAAAATGTCAGAGGTGTAAAGAACAGTATCAGCACGTGGTGGCCTCATTACCTTGTGTCACCATTTTGACGTAATTTTGAGGTAAGTTGTTTATTTCCTAACAGTCTCAGCTATAAAACACCTCAGCCGGCAAAACAGCTCTGTGGTGAGTTACTCCTGATCACCTTGACGACAATCCTATAGAGTCTTTATCCCGTGGGATACCTTTGCTGCTCCCTAGCGTCAAAATGGGCCTTTTTCTTTAGCTGGAAAAGAGCAGCGTGTTGAAACGTACGCAGACCGCCCTTCTACTGAGTAAACTGAGAGCCCATAATCTACATTTCTGATGTATAGTTTCCACTTTATGTAGAAAGTCAAATTAATTAGAACTAAAAATGGTTGCGTTTATCAGCCTGGGCTGATAACTGCTGTCCTTCAACGTGAATAAGCAGAGCTAAACTGCCCCACATCCAGCTCGTTTTATAAAGTATGAGAATTCAATTCACTTTAGGTGCAAGCATCATGCACAAATGTCTGCATGCAGCTTGGACCTCCATAGAGAAGCCCTGACCGATAGAATGGGATGCTCTACAGCAGCAGCACTGGAGTGATCCAGAACTGACCATCCAACATCAGGACCTGACCTCACTAATGCTCAATCCATCCTCACAGCAATGTTCCGATATCTAGTTTTAGGCTTCCCAGAAGAGTAGAAGCTGTTACTACCCATCATGGACACGCAGTATAACTGAGGAGGCTCAGAGCTGCACACTGCAATCTGACACCACACAATGCATAAGACTAACTTAAACTGTTCCAGCACTGCAGGAACAATAAAACAGAGCCAACAAAATAACTGGTCCAGCTAAAGTGTCTGAGGAATGTGCCCAGCCAGCCAGCCAGAGCTATTAGTGTCCAGATAAGACAACGGCTACTATACACTATACTGCCAAATGTATTCGCTCGTCTGGCTTCACACACATATGAACTTGACTGAGATCCCATTCTTAATCCATAGGGTTTAATATGATGTCGGCCCACCCTTTGCAGCTATAACAGCTTCAACTCTTATGGGAAGGCTTTCCACAAGGGTTAGGAGTGTTTACGGGAATTTTTGACCGTTCTTCCTGAAGCGCATTTGTGAGGTCAGACACTGATGTTGGACGAGAAGGCCTGGCTCACAGTCTCCGCTCTAATTCATCCCAAAGGTGTTCTGTGGGGTTGAGGTCAGGACTCTGTGCAGGCCAGTCAAGTTCTTCCACACCAAACTGGCTCATCCACGTCTTTATGGACCTGCTTTGTGCACTGGTGTGCAGTCATGTTGGAGCAGGAAGGGGCCGTCCCCAAACTGTTCCCACAAAGTTGGGAGCATGAAATTGTCCAAAATCTCTTGGTGTTGAAGCTTTAAGAGCTCCTTTCACTGGAACTAAGGCCTGAGCCTAACTCCAAGTCCAGCGGCGGCGCTTTACACCACTGCATTAAACGCTTTGCATTGCGTTTGATTATTCAAGGCTTGGATGCAGCTGCTCGGCCATGAAAACCCATTCCATGAAGCTCTCTATGCTGTTCTTGAGCTGATCTGAAGGCCACTTGGAGTTTGAAGGTCTGTAGTGATTGACTGAGTTGGTGACCTCTGCGCACTATGCCCCTCAGGCTCCACTGACTCTGCTCTGTCATTTTACATGGCCGACCACTTCGTGGCTGAGTTGCTGTCGTTCCCAATCGCTTCCACTTTGTTATAATCCCACTGACAGTGGACTGTGGAATATTTAGTAGTGAGGAAATTTCACGACTGGACTTGCTGCACAGGTGGCGTCCGATCACGGCACCACGCTGGAATTCACTGAGCTCCTGAGAGCGACCCATTCTTTCACTAATGTCTGTAGAAGCAGTCTGCAGGCCGAGGGGCTCGGCTTTATACACCTGTGGCCGTGGAAGTGATTGGAACACCTGAATTAAATGATTTGGATGGGTGAGAGAATATTTTTGGGTCCTTGATAAAGCGCTATATAAAAATAAAGAATATTATTATTATAGTTTATTTTATAGCCAGAATAATTTTCATATATTGTTGTTATACTGTGCCCACAGGGCACAGCTGTTTCCACATGATCTGTATATCTGTAGCAGCCCCGAAAGCAATTATCTTTACATGAGTTCTATCAACATATCTTTTAAAGATAATGGGCCATAGGTTGCCCAAGGTACCTCCCACTGAACGCCATAAAAACGTGAAAAGGTCTACCTACCGAGTACGTTATTGCTCAACACTGTATAACATCATTTGAAACATAGCTAAATTCCTTGGAAAATTCTGACAGTACTTTGTTCTTCCACAGTAAAAAAATTGTTTTCTATTTAGATCAATGAGTTCTATATTAGACTTTTATATTAGATTTCATAAATCGTTCTCTGGATGGTCAAATGTTTCCTCTGACTGATGTTATATAGCACCAAACAGGGTTCTGCTATTGTTAAGATGTCAAGCGCGTAACAGCAGAACCCTCTTGGTGCTATATAGAACCATATACCACACCATTCCCCATCAATCTCAAAAAGCATTGAAGCATGAAATGGTTCTATAGAGAACCCATATATGTAAACAAAGTCATACCGAGGGGTTCGGCGTGGACTGCAAAACACTCCTCAACAGTTTCCACCGTTTTACCCTCATCACCATTCCACTAAAAGACTCGTGTAGGTTCACTCTTGGTTTTAAATAGTGAACAAAATAGCCACATTTGTGTTGTAGTCACGGTGGCCCCTGTTTCAGATCACCGAGAAGTCTCTATCACTCAATCATTTCACACCAAACCACCCTGAATCACTCTGTTTACATCTCAAACAGCGAGTGGTGTAGAAATTTTGAAAAAGTGGTGAAAGTCTCCTTTAACAGAAAAGGTATTGGGGCAATGAGTGGGCTAGCGTTAGCTAGCCAGTTAGCCAGGATAGGTAATCGGGGAGCGCGACTCAGACACTGCGAAACATTTTCTGACTTCTAGTCAGCTGTTTTGTCACTTCAAGCCCATTTAAAACGAAATAAAAACCCACTTAAACCAGCGAAGGACACCGTCAGCTGGCGTGTACCAACGTTGTTTCCTCGCTAGCTCAGCTCGCCACTCGGAGGGCCGGAATAAACACCTGTTTAAGCGAGGATTTCAGTTTGAAATCACAACAAAGCAGCACGGCACGCAAACAAATACAGTCTATCCCGAGCCAGGCTGTGGTGAAAATAAAATAGAACAAAAAAAACACGTAAAATATCACTAAAACCCAAAGCAACTCACCTTCTCACGTCTCTCGCGCTGACAAGTGAGTGCGCTGTAACACGATGTGGAAGCCTGCTGACGTCACGACCTCCACATACAACACAGGCCGAGTCCATTCTGATAGAAAACGAGGGGGGGGGGTTCGCCATCGCAGCACCGTGGATCGTATATACGGTATACTGAATGGAAGAAATATTATAAACATGGTTGAAATGCACAAATCTTGGCCGACCGTGTCCTTTTACTTTGCTTGAAAACAGTATTTTATAAGCTAGACTCTCGCCTTTCCCTACTGTGGACGAATCCACTGTTTTGTAACGTCCCAAGGCCTCTCCGGATTGGTTTCGGCTGCGCAAGCACGTGAAATAAAACCCAAAGTGCAGCCGGTGAGAGGTCAGGGTTATGCAAGCCCTCCTGCAGGTCAGGCTGTCTTCGTCAGGTGGTCTGAAGAGAAGTGATGGCTGAATTCACTGTCCTACATGTACCCAGTACCCATTCCATCACAATACATGAAAAGTAACATATTCAGAGAACATTTTCAATATTTTAATAATACATCTTGTTAAGGTACTTTTTTTTACTTAATTACTTACTTTAAAACAATGTACTCTGGAAGCCAGCTTCCACAACTGTAAAAAAAAACATATAGCCGTTTGGTAAGTTAAAACAATGAGAAAGTTTTCCATGATAACGACTTAATATCTCATAATTATAACTCAGCAACTCATAATTATGACTTTGCATCTGACGCCTGTGACATAGAACCTCATAATCATTGACTTAGTCTCATGGTTATGAGATGCTAAGCAATTATTATGAGATGCTAAGTCATAATTATGAGAGACCGGATCATAATTATAAAATTTCACATCATAATTATGAGATTCCAAGTCATTATTATGAGATATAGAGTCATAATTATAAAATTCCATATCATAATTCTGAGATGCTAAGTCATAATTATGAGAGACTGGGTCATAATTATAAAATTTCACATAATAATTATGAGATATTAAGTCATAATTATAAAATTCCATATCATAATTATGAGATACTGAGTCATAATTATAAAATTCCATGTCAAACTTATGAGATGCTAAGTCATAATTATGAGATACCGAGTCATAATTATAAAATTCCATGTCATAATTATGAGATACTGAGTCATACTTATAAAATTCCATGTCAAACTTATGAGATGCTAAGTCATAATTATGAGATACCGAGTCATAATTATAAAATTCCATGTCATAATTATGAGATACTGAGTCATACTTATAAAATTCCATGTCAAACTTATGAGATGCTAAGTGATAATTATGAGATACTCAGTCATAATTTTGGGTGTTGAAGTGAAGAGGGCAATGACCTACAGGTATCTCAGGCTGCAACTGGATGATAGGTTGGACTGGTCAGCCAACACAGACATCCTGTACAGGAAGGGTCAAAGCAGGCTCTACTTCGTGAGGAGGTTGATGTCCTTTAACATCTGAAGGAAGCTCCTGCAGATGTTCTAGCAGACCATGGTTGCCACCTGTCTTTTTTATGCTGTGGTGTGCTGGGGAGGAAACATAAAAAGGAGAGACGAGATGTGACTGGACAAGCTGTTCAGCTGAGTGGGGTCAGTGGTTGGTACGGAACTGGACTCTGTGGACAAGGTGGCTGAGGGAAGGATATTACACAAACTGCTCTCCATTATGGAGGATGATGGCCACCTACTGCACACCATCATCATGGACAGGAGGAGCATGTTTAGTGGCAGGTTGCTGTCACAGAGCTGCTCAACCGACAGATTCAGGAGATCCTTTGTCCCCAGAGCCATCAGGCTCTTCAACTCTTCCCAGGGGGACCAGCAGAGAAGGGTGGAGAGAGAGGAGGACTGAATCTGAATCTCATGCTTATCTTGTGCTTCTCTATTCATCTGCACATACAGACAGCGTGACTCCACAACCCACACAAGTGGCTCAGGTAGTGCAGCTCATCCAGGATGGCACATCAATGCGAGCTGTCCAGAGGCTGGAGGCATTACCAGGAGACAGGCCAGCACACCAGGAGATGTGGAGGAAGCCGTAGGAGGGCAACAACCCAGCAGCAGGAACGCTACCTCCACCTTGTGAGACCATATGCTGGTGCGGTTGGCCCTGGGTTCCTCCTAATGCAGGACAATGCTAGACCTCATGTGGCTGGAGTGTGTCAGCAGTTCCTGCAAGATGAAGGCATTGAAGCTATGGACTGGCCCACCCACTCCCCAGACCTGAATCCGATTGAGCGCATCTGGGACATCATGTCTCGCTCCATCCACCAACGCCACGTTGCACCACAGACTGTCCAGGAGTTGGCGGATGCTTTAGTCCAGGTCTGGGAGGAGATCCCTTAGGAGACCATCCGCCACCTCATCAGGAGCTGCCCAGGCGTTGTAGGGAGGTCATACAGGCACGTGGAGGCCACACACAATACTGAGCCTCATTTTGACTTGTTTTAAAGATATCACATCAAAGTTGGATCAGCCTGTCGTGTGTTTTTCCACTTTAATTTTGTGTGTGACTCCAAATCCAGGCCTCCATTGGTTAATAAATTTGATTTCCATTGATGATTTTTGTGTGATTTTGTTGTCAGCACATTCAACTTTGTACAGAACAAAGTATTCAATGAGAATATTTCATTCATTCAGATCTAGGATGAGTTATTGGAGTGTTCCCTTTATTTTTTTGAGCAGCGTATATATACAAATATATATATATATATATATATATATATATATATATATATATATATATATATATATAACCTGTCCAGGGTGTATCCTGCCTTTCGCCCGAAGACTGCTGGGATAGGCTCCAGCATCCCCCCGCGACCCTGACGGAGAAGCGGCTTAGAAAATGGATGGATGGATGGATGGATATATATATATATATATACACACACACACACATAGAATATATACTGTAAAGCAGTACACATAAAATGCATTCTCAAAAATATACATGAAAACAAAAAACCTCCATTATACATAAAAACACATTGCACATTAAAAAGCACATAAATTAAATTAAATTAAATTAAATTAAGTGTGGTCAGTCCAGAAGGGGGCAGTACTGCCCTTTATACGGCGTAAAGAGGATTTGATCAGCAGCAGCAGAAGAAGCGAGGCTGGGCTCACCCGAGTGCTGTCACGTTCATTAAAAATACCAAAATGTCGATTTTTACACCAACAAATCAGATCCGGCTCACTAATGTGGCCGTGGTGAGGATGAAGAAGGGCGGCAAGCGCTTCGAAATCGCCTGTTATAAGAATAAAGTGATGAGCTGGAGATCCGGAGCGTGAGTAGCGCGAGCGGCGCGAGCGGCAGTGTTACTCTAACGAGGCTAAGCTAAGCTAAACTGAGTGTGTTCCTACCGCCGAGCCTGAAATCGGATTCAGGAGCTTCTTATTCCAATTTCCCGTTCCACCTTAAATGGTGCGGCGGTTATATTCTGGCGCCTGTTCCATTTAAGGTGGAACGGGAAATTCGACCAAGATGCGACCCTCAGTTTCGTTTTCAACGTCATTAAAGATCCTCGGTTTGAATTTCTGTCACCACATTCGCCTATTAATCCCCAGAACGACTCAAACGCGTTATTATCTGGCTAACGTTCGGCTAAAAAGGGCATTTCACCGATTTTTAAACATTTCTGCTTACTGTTGTATGTAAACAGTAAAATGTAAACAGAGAGATTCTGTGGTGATTTGGTGTGAAATGGTTCAGACGTCTTTACAGTGGTGGTGATAGGAACCAGGCGTCACCATGACTACAACACAGATATAGACATTTTATATACTATCCAGAACCACCAGAGAACCTAGATGAGTCTTCTGAGTTTATATGGAATGTTGATGATGAGAAAATAGTGGAAAATCTGAAATAATAGGTTTTCTTTGGCGTCAGGCAGTGAATTCATAACCATTTCATGTAGTAACTTTCTGTGAAGGAGCTTTTAGAGGTGGACGTCTGGTTCCTATCACCACCACTGTGAACAGTTCTGACTCTGTAAGTCTCTAGAATGGTGCATTAACTTTATTTACATCTCAACCTATTAATTGTGCAGTGGTTTAGAAAAAGATCCCCTTTAACTTAATTCTGTTATGTTAGAGAGCATCTGCTGCTTTGTGACAGGGCACTTTTTTGACATCCCTCAATTTAAGAAAGAGGAAGAGAAGAATGAAGTCCAACAAACTTCAGTTATACTGATAAACAGGGGACTTCCACTGATTTCTGAAGAAGTCTGGTTGGTTAGTGTAGCTCCCTCACAGAAAGTTCCTACATGAAATAGTTATGAATTCACTGCCTGATGCATTGATTTATGATACTTTAGACAAAGGTTTGGCCTAAAATGTATATATAGTCCAGCCACACATACAGGGAGTTGTAGGTCAGATTAGTCCCCAAAGAAAACATATTTGCAAAGCTAAGGTACTGCTGTAGTAGAGCTGAGGTGAAAGCCAGTCTATACGTTAAGGCAAGGTAATCTGAAGTAACGGTAAATCTTAATAGACAAATATTAAGCAAAGGACTTATTGGACTGTTGTCATCTGCTTTTTTGCAATGCTTCACTGACCTGTCTTTTGACTGAAAGCCTGCTTTGTGAAGGATCTGCCTGCTGTACTGAAGTTACGTATGTTGTATTTCCTATTTTAGGGAGAAAGATCTGGATGAAGTACTTCAGACACACTCAGTGTTTACAAATGTGTCAAAGGGACAAGTGGCCAAAAAGGATGATCTGTCAAAGTCATTTGGAACAGATGATTTAACAGAAATATGCAAACAGGTAAGTGTTACTTTTACATGAAAACACATCAACTTCCAACCACCAATGCGTTATAACACATTAACGTTTCCTTTAGTACAAGTATGTTACCCATGTGTAGCTTGGCATGTGCTTCCCTAGGCTGAAGGAGGACGCTGGAGGCTGGGTTCAGTGCTGCAGCAGCTGTATTTTATCTGCACACCAAACAACACAAACGCAAACAAAACCAAATAACGGAAGCTATGCTAAGCTGGCTGCTTCTCAGTCTTTCTTACTCAAACTTTTCAGTCCTCTGCTGCTGCTTGGCACACTCCGCCTCCTTGTCACCGCCCCCAGCTTGCAGCTCGGGCAAGAGGCGGGACCCGGGTGGCGGAGCTTGGGACTCGCTCCTTGCCCTGGTGTGCCTTGTGGCCAGCACCTTCGTCCTTGTCCTCCTGCTCCCGCCATGAATCGCGTCCCTCGGCGGAGCTCGGGCTTTGTGTTCTGCCCCTTCGCCACTCATGACTCTCTCCCTGTCATCGCCGGGGCCGAGGGGCCGGGCGCATGCCACACCTGAAATTCTGCACAGTGTGTTCAAAAGCATCTAATTGCTCCTTCTAATTGTTACCTTAAGGTGCACCTATTTCGTACTCAATTGCACATCCACAGCTTGTATAAGTCCCATAGAAAAGCACTGACCAATAAAGCCAATAGATGATCTGAGCACCTAAGCCCACCGTGGGCTAGAGGGGTATAAAGTCCCCCAGCATTGGAACGTGGAGCAGGGGAGCTGTGTTCTCTGGAGTGATGGAGCTCCATCCACTACCTTTGGGATGAGCTGGAGTGGTCCAGAACTGACCATCCAACATCAGTGCCTGACCTCACTACTGCTTAATCAAATCCTCACGGCAGTGTTCATCATCTGGTGTAAAGCCTTCCCAGAAGAGTAGAGGCTATTAATGCAGCACAAACTCCCATGCTGTAAAAATTGTTTCTGCATTAAACAAAAACCAAATGTATTTCCAAAAAAGTAGCTTAACTATTCTTGTCAAGATTTTATACTTAATTTGGAATTTTGGCAGAAAGAAAAAGACCCTTGGGAAATTGCAAAGTTTTGTTCCTTTGTTCCAGTGATAATTTATAATTAAATTGATCCCCCGTTTATTTGTCAGAAGAGTCATTGTGTCAGTTGAGCTCCCTTTACTGATTGTTCAGTTTTAATGAGTACGTTGTGCTTTGTTATTTCTCAGTGTGTGTTTTTCCCTTTTTTTCCCCCAGATTTTAGCAAAAGGAGAGCTTCAGGTGTCTGATAAGGAGCGACAGAGTCAGCTGGAGCAGATGTTCCGGGACATTGCCACAATCGTGGCAGAGAAATGTGTAAATCCAGAAACCAAGCGCCCGTATACGGTCAGCCTTATAGAAAGAGCCATGAAGGACATTCACTACTCAGTCAAAGCCAGCAAGAGCACAAAACAGCAGGTCAGTAGAATGCCTGGCTATGTTGGTCTATGAGAGTGTTTGGTTTATAACTCCGGCTATAGGAGTTTTACAGCGTAGATGGGCTGTTGAAGGGAAATTCCACCAATTTTTGAGTAAATTCTATGTAATTAAGTGGTTAAGATAAAGAACAGTGACTCACAGGGGTTTTATGTGAAATAGTTAATTGTAGGGAATATATGCTTTTGTGAATATATCATGGACATGATTAATACTTAAAACTGTCCAACTGCTTGGTTGATTACACAGAGACCATAATTAGTTTTTTATTAGATTTGCAGCACAGTATGTAAAGTGATATCGCTGGATCCTCTGAATTATGAGGTTAAAGCGTCTAAATAGGAATATGGCTACATATAAACTAATGTTACTGTGCACTAAGTTGGCAACATCAGACTGGCAGTGTCCTTCAAAACCACACAAACCAGCCCGCTTTGCTGGTGTGATTTCCATGTACAGACTAGGGCAGATGAAAAGAACGCATAACAAAAGAAGCAGTTCTCTGTTCTTCATCTGATACTTGCTGAAACACAATAAATCTTTCCGTTCTGTTTATCAGGGGATCCGTGCTGAGCCCTCGATAAACTGACTTAGGCTATCAGAATACCCTAATTAGTATTTTAATGCTGGTAACGTTTTTCTGAGGACGTTTTCTCAGGACATTCTCCAGCTTCTTGTTTGAATTTTCCCCGTTCAGAATGTAACTGCTGCACCGTTTATGGTAGAACGGGAAAATTCTAACAAACAGCCGGCAAAAAAGAAGCTGGTTTCAGCTTCATGGAGGTTTGTAAGGCCTGATATGAGGAGGTTTCTCTGTTTCTGCTTGACAAGTGAGCGAGATTAAATTACTGTTCCACAGAACCAACAGTGCGGTAGCTAATCACAGCTGCTATATAACTTAAGGTGGAACGTGAAAACTTTGACAAGAAGCTACAAAAAGACGGAAAATTCAGCCTCGTAGTTTTAACACGTAGTATTTTTTGATAAGGAGTGTTAGGCTCTTAAACATCCTATCTGGAGGTTTTATTTCCGGATATACCTGTAAAAATGCGATATGGAACATTTTAGATAAGGAGATTTTTGCTGAAAATCTAAATTTTTAAATTTAAATTTAGAATATTTTTACACGGTGTGTCCAGTTCTGCAGTACCTGATGTGTATAAGTGAGCATAAAAAGTGTGTGTGTGTGGGGGGGGGGGGTGTTTCACAGACCTCGTATTAATGTTGTGTAATGTTTGAGAACATTTTGGTTTTTACTGTACTGTTTGGCTCTTTTTCACTGTTTATTTCACGAAGTGCCATCACAGGCTTATTAGAGACCACTTGCACACCCATTACGGAACACTCTGTATTGGCCTGAGGACCATTAGAGGGTGTTTGAAGAGGGTGTCCACTTGTGGGCTGCCAGTGGTTGAGAAACTCTGGTTTAGGTCATGTTTAAGAGGTCGAGACTGCTTTGTTGCTTTAGGCAATTAAGCATCTAAATTTCATGCACTAACTTGCTGGGTCCCACAGGGATGGATCCATTTTGGGGCCTTTTCTGTTTTTCTCTATTATTAAGACGAATATAGGTTAGCGCCAGTGCGCAGGTGATGCCCAGCTGTACTGGTTTCTGACTCCTAATGATTGCAAGTCCATCAGCTCTCTGTTTGACTCCATGTGTGAAATTAACACACACCATTTTTTTTATGACTAAACAAAGAAAAGACAGTAATGAAGTACAGAAGGACACGTCGTAATAACTGCAGTCCTCATCTCTGTGAGCCAAAACCTGTGAGAGTAATTTAGGAGTCATTTTGATGATGAGCTCAGCTTCAAAAAGCACAAATACAATCTGTAGAACAGCTCATCACATTAATAAATAATAATAATAACAACAAAAACAAACAAAAAAAGTGGAGAAGGAAGAAAAATGCTCATTAAAGAGAAAAGTCTTTAAGTCAGATTTGAAAGAGGAAAAAGAAGAGCCGTCCCGGAGGGACTGAGGGAGAGAGTTCCGGAGTTTGGGGGCCATGTAACTGAAGGACCTCCCTCCCAAAGTGGACAGTCTGGTACTGGGACAGCAAGTATGTTACTGATGGAGTGTAAGAGGTCAGCAGTTCTCTGAGGTGGGGGGAGCAGGTCATGCAGGTCTTTGAAAGTGAGTAGTAAAATTTTAATCTTTATACCAGGCAGCCAGTGTAGCTGAGAGAGAATGGGGGTGATGTGAGCTGAACGTTGAGTATAGAGAGTGAGAACTCCAGCTGCAGAGCTCTGAATGTCCTGTGGCTTTTGTATAGACTTTACAGGAAAACCAACGAAGAGGGAGTTACAGTAGTCAATACAGGACATAATGAAGACATGAACCATCATTATCATCATTATCAGTCAGGAACGGGCAAAGACAAGCAATGTTATGTAAGTGGAAGAATGCTGTCTCAGTGAGGAACTTGATATGCAGATCAAAATTAAGTGATTGGTCGAGTAAAATACCAAGATTTCTAACAACAGGTGCAGGCTTAACGAGCAGGCCATCAATACTAACTGAAAAATTGGATGATTTTGATAGTAAATGTTTAGAGCCGACCAGTAAGACTTCAGTTTCATCACTGTTTAGCATGAGATGGTTATTATGCATCCAGAGCTTTAAATCATAAATCCAAACGATTAGTGTATTGGGAGGTGAATCTGAGGGTGTGTGATTACTGAGATATAACTGAATATCATCAGTATAACAGTGGAAGTTAAGGCCATGGCTACGAATGATGTGGCCAAGAGGTAAGATGTAGATTAAAAAAAAAGTAGGGGTCCAAGAACTGAGCCCTGAGGGACACCGCATGTAACAGGAGAGGTGGAGGGCTTGTGTGGACCTAGTGTGATGTCTGTCTGTAAGGTAAGACCTGAACCACTGTAAGGCTTGTCAGTGAGACCAATAGAGAAATCCTTACATCTCAGAGGATCATAACATTCTGTTATCACATCTCGACCAGACTGCTCTAGTTCTCTCCTCTCTGGCCTACGCAGGAGCTTTGTTGCATACCTGCAGAGTTCAGAATGCAGCTGCTTGGATCCTGACCCCCAAGAGAAAGAGGGACCATCCACTGGTTACTGGTGTCTTTTAGAATTGATTTCAGATTTCCTTTCTTGGTTTGTAAATGTCTGGCACTTTACGTTAATGAAATTATTGTCAGATGTTTATTTCTCTTATTTAGGTTTTTTGTAGAATAAGACAAAAGCACAGTATAAGGCCCCCACTCCTCTCCCTCCCAAATAAAAGCAGCCAAAATTCAGAAATTGTACATATTCAGCAGCCCATGCCAAAATCAGACAATATCAATAAGTAAAAGAAAAAAGTAAAACATAAGAGCAAGTGTTATAATCTTGGCAGTTTGGAGGACAAAACATAGAAGTTAAATTACCAAGAGGGATGCCACAGTTCAGTCATCGGCATTGAAGGTGTTCAATGAAAGGGTCCCATACCTCTCTATACCTCTTGATTGAACTTGTACTGACACATTGTTAATTCTCCAGATGTAGAGAAGAAACTGTTTCAGAAAGGCACGTTGTAAATGAGGGAGGAAATTCAGATTTCCATTCCCTAAGAGTAATCCTTGTTGCCATAACCATGCCAGGCATTAATGCCTGCTGGCATATGGTAAACAAAGTGAGGTACCCAAGCAACCAATCACAGCCAACACTGGGTCAAGAGAAATCTTGGGTCATCATGTAACAGCATGCTCGAGTTCTCTAAAACACGGCTAAGGAGCATAGATGTTGCATTCAATCATTGCAGCCCAAAGCTCTGGAATTCAGTTCCTGAGGACCCGAGAGCCGCTGGATCGCGTAATACCTTCAAAGACAATCTTAAAACATTTGTTCTGATTGGCTTTTCTCTGATTATACAGTTTACATTTTAGCTGGTTTCCCTGTTTTTACAGGAGGTTAACCTGTACAGTCACAGATAACTGGATACCTGTGTAACACTCATCACTGCAGGCTGGATGAAAAAGCCGGTTGGCCCTCAAAAGCAACACGACAGGAGACACATTGGTTTATTTTTATTTATAAAACACTTTCCAGCCATATGCCAGCTTGTTGCTGTTGTCGGAACAAAACATCTCCAAAATATTAACTTTATAGGAGAAACAAAAACCTACTTTACTTTTAATGTAAGTCAATGGAACCAGATGGTTTTCTGAGTCATTTTGGGCAGTTTCTTTTGGTCCATTCATCATGAAATTTACACACAATATAAAGGCCAACAGGTATTTTCAAATTACGTCAGAAAGCAAAAAACGTCAACATTGGAGATACGACGTTTTGTTCCGACAGCAGCGATATATTACTTCAACGATGTCTGTAAATAATGATGATTATCAGACTCGCTTCACTGGTTGGATCAGTTGAGTGGAACCGAGAGTTTTTACTGAACTAGGAAAATCTGCCTCTAGTTCCAGGGCAGCAGCGAGGACCAGCGCTGGGTCATTTTACTCTCTAACCACTTCCACTCTGCCTGCATCTGTTTCTTCACTTAATTCTCACTATTATTGTCTTAATTTCATTATTTTTATTATTTTATTTTTCCACAATTTGTATTGGTTTATGCATTATTATTGTTATTATTGTTGTCGTTGTTGTTGTTGTTTTTTTGGTAATGATTAGTTTACCATTTTTAATTAGTTTTAGTTTGTTGTACATATTAGTTGTATATTTTCTGCTGTTTTTAATGTACTTTTATTAGTAATGTTTCATTTTTAAGTCATTTTTATTGTTAAATTCTGTTTAATTATTATGTGTTCTTACATATTATCAGTCCCTTCTTCTTGTATTAACTCACCAACTTCAAATAAGGGTCACCCTCAATGTTCTCCTAGGTTAAATAAAGGTTGATTGATTAATTGATAACACTGACCGAGTAATCCTGTGTTGATATGAAATGAGTTTAGTGAAAAATTGTGTTTTTCTTGGTTTTGTTCCTCTTTTTTTTTTTAATGCAACTTTTATTTTAATGCCACCATTTAAACCACTTTGGACTGCTCTGTTGTGTGAAATGTGCTGTATAAAAGTATTATTATTTTTATTATTATTATTATTATTATTATAATAAATGCAGGCCTGATGAATAATTTGTAAAATGAACGCACAGTGTTGATATACATATTTAGATATTGCAGTAACAGTAACCACTTCACTATAATAATAATAGCAAACCCACTTTTTAATTTTGGTCTGTAACCTCGATGTCATTTAATCCCTCCAGGCACTCGAGGTCATCAGACAGCTGAAGGAGTCCATGCAGATTCAGAGAGCTCACATGCGGCTTCGCTTTGTCCTGCCGGCCAGAGAAGGGAAGAGGCTGAAGGAGAAGCTCAAACCGCTCGTGAAGGTGGTGGAGAGTGAAGACTTTGACGATCAGCTGGAGATGGTGAGCGGTTTAAAGTTGACTGGCTTATGTAAGAATATTAATATATAAAATCAGTTCTAAAGGTTTTTCCATTGCGTGTGCATTTCCAGAATTTCAGGAGCTGAACAATCAGTCATTCAGAAGTGTTGAATTGTAGAGAAACATACAGGCTCCTGGCTTTGTGAGTGATGGTGATAGGAACCAGAAATTATGATGCTTAATACAGCCATAATACAAATATAGCCCTTTTTTGGTGTATGTGCTATAATTGTAAAACAGTGAGCAATTAAGGCTTGTTCTGTTATGAGTGTGTGTTAAAAAATAAAGTTTTTACATACAAAATCTTTTCAAAACTGTGGTAAAAAAAATGCTCATGGCAATACTTCCATAACCATTCTATGTAATAACTTTCTGTGAGGGTGCTTTTAGAGGTGGATGTCTGGTTCCCATCACCACCACTGTGAACAATTCTCTGCTTGTTTCACTAGAGCAGCGCATTTCACACCAAATCACTCTGAATAACCATTTAATTAACACTTTAATTATGGAGATATGTTATGAAACATTGCATTTTCCCAGCTAATGTATGTTCTCTTGCCCCATAGGTCTGTTTGATCGACCCGGGCTGTTTTCGGGAGATCGATGAGCTGATTCGCTGCGAAACAAAGGGAAAAGGTTCATTGGAGGTGCTGAGTCTGAAAGATGTGGAAGAAGGGGACGAGAAGCTAGAATAGCCCGTCCGAGTCGCGTCTTACCCACCACACTAACTATATGCATATTATTTGTGGTTTGTTTTATATCGAGACTCTAAATTAATATAACTTAAGGCTGGATTTAATGAGGACCTCAGCAGCATTGGTTGAAGTTAGTTTGTGCAATACTTATGACAGAGGCTGGCCCGAAGTGTTTTTGCCGACAAGTAATCCTATTATTTTATAACAATTTACACATGCAAGTACTTCCACGGATGTCTGAGGCTCCACAAAATCTTCCCTGAAAGGCTTAAGCAGAAATGGCTGTTGAGCAAGTAAATAATCCAACTCAAATCACAATTAAGGGGTTTATTTTCTGTGAAAATTAAAGTGGCTTATGTGCTTGACTACAAAACAGGCAGTGGATTGAATTACTAAAATAAATAAAAGCGCGCAATTAATGTAGTGATTAATGACAGTGATTACCTTTTGATTAGGTATCCGTACTAATTAACACTGGCGTATTTATCCAGCTTGCCTTCCTCAAATATGTGCCGCAGTTTCTGCCTTCTAACAGTGCAGCTTGTTCTACTGAGGTAATGTCCAAAATCGGGACATTTACAGAAGGTGCAAATAAAACATGCACACAGATTCACTTCTTGTCTTGCTTTTATACAAATACGGACACCTCTCTGGATTCAACTCGGCCAAATTCTTTTTAAAGTGGATTTTTTAAAGACTAGACCACATGAATAAATTAGAGGTTGATGTTGAGAATCACAGTGTCGTGATAAAATGTACACACACAACCTCACATTAATTTCACCCTTAAACACCTTTAAAGAGAGATTCCACAGATTTTTCTAAATTTCTGCCTAAATCGTTGAGAGTCATTTAGAGTGGTATTTATGTGAAATGGTTCATTCAGTAGAAACTTACTGACTCTGATTTCTTTACCGTGGTGGTGATCGGAACCAGGTGTCGCCATGACAACACAAATACAGATAGCGTTTATTTACAATCCAGTTTTGTGGGCGATATAGGTTTTGTATGTATATAATATTTCATGATTAATGGTAAAATAGTAGTAAAGCTTTTTTGGTATGAAAATGTAAAATCTGTTTTAGGCTAAAAAACAATGTCTCAGGCATCAGGCGTGTTCTGCGACATCTGGTTCCTGTCAGCACCACTGTGCACGATTCTGTATGTTTCTCTAGAACGGAGAATTTCACTCAAACCACTCTGATGGACTCTGTTTTACATCTTAACCCCTTAAATGTGCAGGAAGTTTGAGAAGTTGTTGGAATTCCCTTTCAAAGCAGCTTCAGTTCCAATTTTCAGGCATATTATATTAGTCTAAAGTTCCATAAGTACAAAATTCCATAAAAGGTATAGTGTTCTTGTTTTTGTGGCAGGTTTTTCAAATAGATGTAGTAGTCTGTCTGTACGGGCTTGAATTGAATGCAGCACTGTGTATCACCAAGAACGGGTCGTCTGGTTCCGGCCCTGCCGCTTGCATGGGTCCTCTTTGTTCTTGTGGGGGTGCTTTGCAGCAAAAGGCACTAAGTGCTCCTCCCCCAATCAGCAGCAACGCCGTTCCCATCCATCCTGAGTACAAAGCTGGTCCCCAGCCCTTGGTTATGTGGACAGCGGTGTCCAGTTCGCTGTAAGTGGCGTGTGTAGTCCAGGATGTAACCACCAGCAGCAGCAGTCCCGTCAAGACAAAGACCACCCCGGCCGCTGCCTTAATCTGTATACGCTGAGGAAACCATACAAGAGCTACGAAGTAGCCCACCACAGGGAAGATTCCCATAACGATAGAGGCAAGAAGCAGGGCATTCCAAGAGCGAAAGCTGCCGGCTAGGGACAGCAAAGACATGTAGAAGTTGCAGTGCAAGCTCCCTTTGTTGAGTTCCTGCCAGTTCAACCAAACTCCGTCCCAGTACAAGGCGAGAGTGTCCGTGTTGTTGTCCACGGTTCCGGTCACATTCCACATGGGCAGGCACTTGGTGAAGATGGCACAAAGCCAGCCTGTGCAGGCCAGCCCAAAGCCAGCCAGCTCGAACCTCCTGTCCATGTTCGAGAAGCAGAGTGAAGCTCAGCTGACTAACTGCCGAGGGAAACCGGCCGCTCTGGATTCCTGCAGTGGGTGTGGAGGCTGCACAGTGTTCGCCACAGACTCCGGGGCTTGTGCGGTTTTCTTTATTCCATGGTTTCAAAACAGTCCCTATTCCCTTTCAATCTCGTGTTTTCCACCCGGAGGCCAAGACAATGATGTCACTGTGTGCCTCCTCTTTTGTCCTGTGTGGAGCTCTTTATAGGACACAATGATGTGCTTGAAACTCGAAGCATGAAAAACATAACCAAATTTTATTCAAATAAGAAACACTTCAAATAGACGCAGACACATTAAGGGCAACGTGTCCAATAAGTACAAGCTAGGAAAGGATATTCTGTTATTGTGAAACAGATTGTAAACAGTTTTAGGTCACTGTTACACTGTTCAGGTTTACAGTAATATATTTAACATACATTTCACAGTTCTCTGGATATAATTAAAAGGCCTGAATAATAGCTAAAGGGGAGGTCCACCAGTTTTTCAATTTCTGCCTTATTTGGTTTGTTTGAGATGTAAACAGAGATTCAATGTGGCTTGGTGTGAAATGGTTCAGACGTCTTTACAGTGGTGATGATAGGAACCAGGGGTCGCCACACAGACAACACAGGTATAGACATTTTATTTACCATCCAGAACCACCAGTGAACCTACGCGAGTCTTCTGAGTTTATATGGAATGTTCATAGTAAAATAGTGAAAAATCTGAAACAGCTTTTCTTTTGAGGGCTATTTTGCCTCACAATGCCCTGCATGTATCCCTCCACCATGCATGGATTTTAAGGCCAAAATCTTCTCAAAACTATTGTAAAACAGTGTCTGTCATCAGGCAGTGAATTCATAACCATTTCGTGTAGGAACTATCTGTGAGGAGCTTTTATAGGCGGGTGTCTGGTTCCTGTCACCACCACTGTGAACCATTCTAACTCGGGTTTCTCTAGAAAAGAACGTTTCACACCAAACTGCTCTTACATTTTTACCCTTTAATTAATGCAGAAATATTGAACAATATGTCAAATTCCCCTGTAATATCAGCACAAACTGATCAGTAATATAATCTAATGGAATGGTCTGACAATAAAGGTCCATCATAGGACACACATATAAAGCTTCTTTGTAATCTGATGGTAGCTCCTCTTTAATCAAGTTAAAGCAAAAGTTGAGTCAAATGTCAAGTTTAGACAGTTTAGCTCTTTACCTCTTCAAGGGGAATTACATTGATTTTTCAAATTTTCTGATGTCTAAGACAGTTTTACCACAGTTTTGGTAAGATTTTCCACTATTTTCCATCATCAACATTCCATATAAACTCAGACGACTCGTGCAGGTTCACTGGTAGTTTTGATAGTAAATAAAATGTCTATATCTGTGTTGTAGTCATGGTGACCCCCTGGTTCCTATCACCACCACTGTAAAGACATTGAACCATTTCACACCAAACCGCCCTGAATCTGTTTACATATCAGTGACAGTGAATTGTATTGAAATTAACTGTAGATTCAGGCCCTTGAATTGTGGCCTAGATATGATGTGGCTCCCCTGTACCCAACCATTCATTCACATCAAAGGGTCCAAATCATGGAAAAAACAGTAAAATAAAAACACATTAAGTACTATAAAGACATTTAAGCTTATAAAATGTAACGTTCTCTTCCTACCAGTACGTATATGGAAACTAAACTGCAAATACAGCCCATTGCTTTTTGTGAAGTAAATCTGCTTATTCAGTCTACGTCAGTTTAGCCCCATCCACTCACACTGAATCGTAATAGGTGTTTCAGTGTTTTTTGAATGAGACGCAATACAGGACAACAAAACAGAACAAAAGGCACAGGAACAAAAAGCCTGTTCTTAAGAACAAGACAATATTTAGAAAACAATCATGTAGAAACGGATTATGAGTGTTGTTGGTACATAAAAGCACACAAATGTCGTGACCTCAGGTAAAAAAAAAAGACTAATGCAGGACATGCGCCCTTCAATTTAGACTCCTCAGACGTAGTTCTTAAAGGCATAGCTGCTTTGGGTGCCTGACTTTGCTGAGGTGTATCTGGACGAGTGGTGGGCCCTTTCTGCCGGGCAGCTGGTGCAGAGAACTGCCCCTCCGATGAACAGGAACCCCGCTGTGACCCAGCCCAGGTAAATGGCTGCCCCCATCTCCCTCTTTAGAGCCTCATGCACAATGGGGTTGTGGAAGTCCCTGATGATGGCGTCAGCCGTCCAGGACACGGGCACCACGGTGGTGAGGCCCGAGAGCATGAAGGTGATTCCAGAGGCCACCACGATGCGGGCCTTGGCCCGAGGGTTACTCAGGCAATTGGTACAGTCCGCCCCGAGCAGGAAGATGATGAAGGCCAGGCACGCAAGTGCCATTGTGGTGACCACGAGGCCACGGGAGGCCTGCAGCGAGGGGTCCAGGTCCAGCAGGGCGTCATACAACTTGCACTGCATCTGGCCCGTGCGCTCGTAAACGCAGGTCATCCACAGGCCCTCCCAGAAGACCTGAGCCACCACAATGTTGGTGCCGATGAAGGCGGTGACCTTCCACATGGGTAGGGCACAGATGATGATGGTGCCAGCCAGGCCGATCATGGACAGGGTGATGCCCAGGACCTGCAGAGCCATTGAGGGGCCTGGAGAGGAGCAGAGAATGATGTAAGGGATAAGAAATGAAACTGATAAACTGCATTTCACGACAGTTCTAGGATGAATATTACCTCTTATTTTGAAAGAAAAAAGCAAAAGTTGAGTCAAATGTCAAGTTTAGACAGTTTAGCTCTTTACCTCTTCAAGGGGAATTACATAGATTTTTCAAATTTTCTGCATAATTAAGCAGTTAAGATGTAAACAGAGTCATTCAGAGCGGTTTGGAGTGAAACGCTCTGTTCTAGAGAAACTTACAGCGTCAGAACTGTTCACAGTGGTGGTGATAGGAACCAGACGTCCACCTCTAAAAGCTCCCTCACAGAAAGTTACTACTTGAAATGGTTAGGAACACACTGACTTACGTCAGAGACATTTTTATGTTAGTTTTGAGAAGATTCTGCTTTGAAATATACTTTTAAAAACCTGGTTATGGTGGAGGGGTCAAAAAAGGGTAAAAAAAATGGAGGGGTAAAAAAAAAAAGCTTTCTACTATTTTACCATTATCAGCATTCCATATAAAACCCAGAAGACACGTGTAGGTTCACTGGTGGATTTAGATAATGAACAAAGTATCTGTTTTGTAGTCATGGCGACCCCTGGTTCCTATCACCACCACTGTAAAGTCTACAATCAACCATTTCACACCAAAGCACTCTGAAAGACACCGCTCACACCTCCGTGACAGTAAAGGGAAAGTAATTCCATTTTAAACGCTAGAGGCTTAAATTCTCCTTCAAGTCCTTGTAACAAAGATTCCGTTTAGCATGACTGACGTCTCAAAAAAGATATTTTGAAAAATCTGTGGAGCTTCACTTTAAAGTGAGACTATTATCCTTCACCTGCATTACACGATTCCACCAATAGATGGCAGTGTTGAATAAAACATCATATGTCAGATTTTCGAGGGGTAAGGGTAGATGATATAAATGTAGGCAAACCATTATCATCTGCAGAATCATCACGATAAATGATAACATTGGAATCCAAATTCAGTCACAAAGTGCCACATGTGAGCATTGCAGAGCCTTTTGGCTCACATTTGGTAGAATTACTAGAGATACACAATGACATAAGCATCATTTCAGTATCAACACATAACTGCTTAAAAACAAATCTGCACTAAAATATCTGCTTTTTAATCGTTTTACTGCATTTTTACACTTTTTGAACTTATAAAATTAGTAATATTGATTGGTAATTTTTGTTAAATCTTTCTCAATCTTTATTTTATAAATGTTTATAAATGTTATCAGCATCAGTAAATATGAAAAATATCAGATATTGGCATCAGCTCAGAATTCCCATTTCAGTGCATCCCTAATATGACTATAAAGTTACTAACTGGGCTACTTAATAATTTATAATGAAAACATACACTATATTTCCAAAATTATTCGCTCGTCTGGCTTCACACGCATATGAACTTGAGTGACGTCCCATTCTTAATTCATAGGGATTCATAATATGATGTCGGCCCACACTTTGCAGCTAAAACAGCTTCAACTCTTCTGGGAAGGCTTTCCACAAAGGTTAGGAGTGTTTATGGGAATTTTTGACCGTTCTTCCAGAAGCGCATTTGTGAGGTCATACTGTTGTTGGAGGAGAAGGCCTGTCTCCGCTCTAATTCATCCCAAAGGTGTTCTATCAGGTTGGGGTCAGGACTCTGTGCAGGCCAGTCAAGTTCTTCCATACCAAACTTGCTCATTCATGTCTTTAAGGACCTTGACAAAATCTCTTGGTGCTGAAGCATTAACAGTTCCTTTCATTGGAACTAAGGGGTCGAGCCCAACTCCTGAAAAACAACCCAACACCATGATCCCCCCTCCACCAAACTTTACACTTGACACATTGCAGTCAGACAAGTACCGTCTCCTGGCAACCGCCAAACCCAGACTCATCCATCGGATTTCCAGACGGAGAAGCGTGATTGGTCACTCCAGAGAACTCGTCTCCACTGATCTAGAGTCCAGTGGCGGCGCTTTACACCACTGCATTCCACGCTTTGCATTGCACTTGGTGATGTAAGGCTTGGATGCAGCTGCTCGGCCATGGAAACCCATTCCATGAAGCTCTCTACGCTGTTCTTGAGGTCACATGAAGTTTCGAGGTCTGTAATGAATGACTCTTCAGAACGCGACCTCTGTGCACTATGCGCCTCAGCATCCGCTGACCCGTGCTGTCATTTTACGTGGCCGACCACTTCGTGGTCATCATGAAATTTGTAAAATGTAAAGGATGCTTACTCAGCACACTGTTTTGCAGAAAACATTTTTTTACTTTTTTTTTGGGAAAAACTTTTCAGAAAATCAAGAAAATGTTTTTGAATGTTTATTAAAACTTTACAACTTGGCCCTCCCCCTTTCATAAAAGGTGAACTGAGCTCCACAGTTTAGAAGCAGAATAACAGAAAGGGTCACTTCACGGTTTCGATTTGTTTTACGGAGGGTGTTTGCAGAAGGTCGGTGTCTGCAGATCTAAGATCACGTGGTGGAGCTTAAGCATTACGATGGTGGTTATTTGGTAAAATCTAATTTTTCAAAGCATTTTTTTCATTAAGGACCAAATAGTGAACCTGATTTCAGTGCAAAAAGCAACACCAAGTCAGACACATTGACCTTTGTTGAGGGCAGAAAAAATCCAACACAGAGAATGAAAAACAGTGCTCACATCAAAATAGAATGCTTTTGTCACCAGATAACCTGAAGATCCACATTGTGGAGCATGAAGTGCATGAGTTTGTACACAACAGGTCTTTTTGATTTACTGCTTGAACTTCCTATTGGGAAACAGAGGCACACAGAGGTCATTATATCTGTCATGACTTATGATGTGAACATATAAACTTCTCCTCTGAGCAATAAAACTCCTCTTTAGATAAGAAAACATCTGAAGTATCTCAAACTGTCTCATCCTGGTAAACAAGGTCAAGAGCACATCGGCGCTCAGAGTTCTTTCGGGGTCTGAAATGGAGTTATTTCTCTCCCGGGAATAAAGAATTAGCTCATCTGAATTTGCTAGAATGCCATATGAGGTTCTGATAAAGTGAGGGAGCAGTGTTGGTGCAGCACAGTTATGAAAACCTCACGTCTCTACGAGCACGCATGGTATGCTGGAGGCGTGGACGTGCTGGAAGAGTGTACTCAGATATTCCTTGGAAAACCAGTTTGTTTTGTGTGCTGACCTGAAGGGAGGAAACCTGCTGCCCTTTGCATCCAGCGAGAAAAGAATGACTGAATTCACAACCTGAACATTTACATTAAAGGTTCAAACTTAAATTTATAGAAGGTTTTTGACAAATACAACACTTTCCTTTCTGCGCATTGCAGAAAGAACTTAGTCATGTTTATAATTCTTACACAATTTCATTCACAAGACATTCAACACATTT
Organism: Pygocentrus nattereri; assembly: GCF_015220715.1. NCBI lineage: Eukaryota > Metazoa > Chordata > Actinopteri > Characiformes > Serrasalmidae > Pygocentrus > Pygocentrus nattereri. The sequence goes on from NC_051229.1 coordinate 37,142,604, forward strand.
TGAACTGAACTGGTGAAAGTCATAAGGACTAGATTAGAAATAAAAGTACAAAAAAAATCAGATGAAAAAGAGGGAGCTAGTACCTGTTAGATGCCTGTTAGTATCTCCACAGCTGGATCTGAGTGTGAATCAATGTACAGAAGATCTATATTTTATGTATATCTAAATGTGGTGATGTAAACTAATAGACATTGTTGTCCAAGATTATCTTCATAGTAGAATATATAGTTCTAAAGATAAATGCAACACCTGTAAGCATATGTACTTATATCTGCATATAGCTTTACATATGGTCTATAAAAGTACAAAAAACCTTCAAACAGAGAACAGACAGTGTTATTTACAGCAGAATGTATATCTATATACAAATGTGCACACACACACACACACACACACATATATATATATATATATATATGTATATATATATATATATATATATATATATATATATATATATATATATATACATACAGGGTGAGTCAAAAGTCACAGGAAACCGTTTTATTTTATTTTTTATGCTGTCACAAGCCTCCACGATGCAGTGCTGAAGGTGGTGTTTGTTTGTTGCAGATTTTCTCAGCATACACAATTTGTTTGAGATGACCCCAGAGGTATAAGTCGATAAATATATATATATATATATCGCTGTTGTCAGATCAAAACCTCATATCTCCAAAATGGTAACTTTACAGGAGAAGGAAAAAACATACTCTACTTCTAATGTAATGGAACCAGACTTTTTTCCAAGTACATTTGGGACATTTCTGTTTGTCCATTCATCATGAAATGTACACACAATGTATAGCACAATGGGTATTTTCAAATTATGTCAAGAACTGAAAAACGACAAAAATGGACATACAAGGTTTTGCTCTAACAGCAGTGACATACATATATATATATATATATATAATTTTCATACATATCTAAATACATCTTTATATCTATGTACAATCGAAAGTTCCTCTTAATTGTCTGTCATATGTGTTCAGATGTAAGTCTTTGATGTTGGCGTGAAAGACCTCAGTGTTGGTGGCTTAAAACTGGGCACTGAGTTGTTCCTTGATCTAGCTTTGTTGGCCAGCTGGTACTTAAGTGATGGTGTTTTGTCATCATTCCGTGGACAGGAGCTGCAGAGAAGTCCCCCTCCTATTATCAGCAGGAAGCTTGCCCCCCAGCCAATGTAGAGTGAAGCCCCCAGTTCACGCTTCTGGGCGGCTGTAAGCGTGGGGTTGTAGAAATCTCGAATAATCATGCTGGCTGTCCAGGACACAGGAATCAGGCACAAGACGCCAGAGATGATCAGAACCACGCCTGCACCGATGGCAGATCTCCGTTTGCTGTTTTCGTCCTGGATGAAGTTGGTGCACTTTCCGGCAATGAAGGCCATGAAGAGCCCGATGATCCCCACCACCAGAGAGACCACCATCAGGGCACGAGCAGCCTGGAGGTCGGAGGTGAGGGCCAGCATGGAGTCATAGACTTTGCACTGCATCTGCCCGGTGCTCTGTACCACACAGCTCATCCAGATTCCCTCCCAGAAGATCTGAGACGTGACGATGTTACTGCCGATGAAGGCCGTCACCCGCCACATGGGCAGTCCGCAGACGAGGATCACCCCCACCCAGCCGAGCAGGGCCAGCGTGCAGCCCAGCAACTGCAAACCCATAGATGCCATCGCCTCACCAACCCCGTCCAAAGCTCAGAGGTAGACTGCTGTTCTCCTCAGAAAACCATCTGAGACAACCAGCCGGGCTGTTAATGGTTCATCAAAATAAGGTGTGTGCTGTTGTTCAGAAACATCTTAGCCTGCTGAAGGAATACCAGCCGTGCAGGATTCTTTGTGCCTGGAACAATGAAGGCGGGGATTGTATTTGCTCTCATCCAGCTCGGTTTACAAGCCTGTGGTTGAAACTTACAGGGAACCTCGAAAGGAATTACACCTATTAAAAACAGCCAAATGGCCGACATTCAGTATCAATCATGTTCGGCTTAGTACATGGACCAAGTCTCCAATTTCATGTACTTTATAGGGCAATTTTTTTTTTCCTGAGATCATGAGATCATGGGCCCATGTTTGGGCCCATATTTCTTAGGTTATGAACTGCCCTTGGACTTTTTTGCCAGTTTTCCTGCCCTAGCATGCCTGATCAAACTAATTAGCTAACAATCACCTGGAATACATTTAGATGTGCAGGCCAGGGGTGCTCCAGAACCATCGTTGAGAACCACTGGGTTAGAAGTTTGCTAAAGGATGACAAGTATGATGATTAAGCTGTATGATGATTAAGCTATGTTGCTATCTTTAAAAGATGCCCTTTGGTGGTATTTTTTGACGCTTGAGTCAAAAGATGTGTCTAACCAGTTTGGCAGGACTCGTAAAGAGTATCATACAAATCAGAGCAACCAAAATGGCAAAGCATCATCAGGTTTGATCACCACACAGTAAACTGTAAAAGTCTGAAACCGGCCCTCATTTGTTTAATCTCCAGTCAAAATGGCCCACAAGCACAGATTATGTTTCAGCGCCTGGAAAACGGCAGAAAACCTGTACTCAACCGAGAATTACAGAATTCCATTCCAGCTTCCATTCTTTTCAGGAGATTCACTTTCAGTTCCTCAAGGAATCTGCAGACACACCTCCAAAATTCAGTCTGAGAAGCTGGTTGATGATTTTCTGAAGTGATCAAACCCATTCAGTGGTGTTGAGGTCTGGACTCAGGGGTGGTCAGTCAGCTTCTTTGTTTGATGTGCCCATCTCCTTTTCTCAGCAAGGCTCTTCTTGATCAGCTACACATCCTTTCAGACCCACGGCGCTGAGTGGTCTTCTCACAGTGGAAGGATGGACAGAAACACCTGTGGATGTTTTCAGATCTGAAGCAGCTTGATTTTCTCCTCTCTCTCAGAGATGAAAGCTTTAAGTGCTATTTATCTGATGGGGGTCAGTTTTGGGGTCTACCAGGTCTTCCAGGTGGTTGTTAGGAGCCACATTTTCTCTGTAGGTTTGAACTCCAGTTGTACTGTCAAGTTGTACTCAATGGCTGTTTAGACTGGAAATTAAATAAACGAAGTTTGGTCTTTTGCACAGTACTGCATATGAACTATGTTGTACCCTCAATGAGGTTTAAGGATGAAAAACATGTTTGCTAACAAGATATTCCAGACGAAAAGTGACCTTTTCCAGAAATCAGAGTGAAAACAGTGATATGATCAGATCAGTTATCCATGTATTTGTTATGTACAGCACTTATATCCCCTCTTAGGTTTTGCCTTGCCAGCCATCATATTTGACTCAGTCCTCAGTGTTTGCTGCTGTTAATGTAGAGCCTATGAGGGGCACAGAGCAAATGTAGGTCATGTGCCAAACCCCAAGCAGATCCCAAACTACATATCATTCACTAAAGAGGATTTACTGTGTAGCATTTCGGAGAAATTTCTTTTATGGTCATAGAAAAAAGCCAAAGGTATAAAAATAACTGCATTATTTTTACCCATTAAAGGAGTTATTTACCTCCAGTGCTTTTCATACAGCTAACCAAAGATATTTCAACATATCCAATCACTTCAGTTGGTCACGTTGTTGACGTTAAAGTCCTAGCGAAGATGACACTACAGATCATAATGTCTCCAAGTTATGGAGGCCATATTCAGGTAAAGGCGAATCCCACTGATCTTTGGAATTTTCTGCATAATTAAATGGTTGAGATGTAAACAGAGTGATTCAGAGTGGTTTGGTGTGAAACACTCTGTTTCAGAGAAATGTACAGAGTCAGAATTGTTCACAGTGGTGGTGACAGGAACCAGCCATCTGAAGAGTTTTGACGCATGCAGGCTCAGTGCCCAAGGAAAACGTATTTGATTTACGTCTATTTTACCACCATAAACAGGACTCTTCCTTGCCATAATTAATGCAAGCAGTCAGCCACCAGGCCACAAGGGGACCTTACGAGTATGTATGCATGTATGTATGTATATTTATTTGATATAAATTGTATCAATTATGAAATTAGTGGCGAAATGTAGACAATTAATTTGTAATTCCTTATGACCAACTATAGCATATTATTCAGTAACTACAAGGATTTCAATTCAAACTAGCTGGGCTGCTTTTAGGTTATAGAAGTGTGGAATAAAACTTTGGGGCCTACTGATGGGCTTTGGCCGTTTAAGGGGTTAATCATTTCCCCCATGTACGTCATTATTTCTTTTGTTTGTTTTTTGGTTAAACAGCTTTCAACATTCCCTATAAACACTCGTGTAGGTTCATGCTAAATAAAGAAAGTGGATGGTAAATAAAGAAAAGAGAAGAAAGGAAGAAAATTATGTTGAAATGTTGAAAAATTGGTGACAGTCCCCTTTGAATGATCTTATGTAGGTAGTATTTTAATAGCGTTCAAAGAATGTGACCACATATGTTTTGATAACTCGGTGAGGAGTTGTCTAACCAGGTGTACGAGTAGTATAGCATTCTGAGTGCAGACCTGGTGTATTACTAGCAGAGCCGTCACACCTTTTTATTGCTACAGAACGAATGCTCTGCGGTTTATTGGTGATTCCTCAAATCGAATTCCGTCGTGTTAAGCGTAAAAAGACATGAAACCATGAATTCTGTTCAAACGTTTTATTTTTATATGCAAAATTCCTTCTGAGGCAGTTCAGGAAAAGAAAATGTTAAACTATAAATAAAAAAGACAGTTTGATAGTTAACAGTTATGCTCTTACATAGAGCTGTCATTTCTTCAGTTTGTGAATGTAACCATCACATGGAATAATCAGTATAACAATCATATGTTATATGTATGTATATGTGTGTGTAATTGTACATCTTGAGTGAGAGTTAACCAGCTTACTGCAAAGACATTTTCCAGCTTCATACTTTAAAGGAGTGTAATCTTTGTATGATCAGTTAATATTTAATCAATCTGTGGTGAAATTACCCTAAAAAAGTTTTACCCTCCAATGTGTGCATACATTTTTCTTCATTAATAACACTTATTCTTACTATAACTCTGCAAATGCTAGTCCATCAAAGCCATATGAGTGCATTCACATGTCCCAGCAAACATCTTCACATCTCATGTCCATCTTCTCTTTCCCAGCAAGAAGAAAGAGAATGAAGTGTCCTTTGTTTTTGGTGCTACCTCAGACATATGCTCTGCTGGTGGCGGCAGATCGTGGCTGGGAGTACTTGTAGACGGGTTTTTCCTCTTGGGGTGGGCAAGAAGTGCAGAGCAAAGCTCCACCGAGGATCAGGAGCGCAGCAGCGCCAAAGCCGATATAGAGCGAAGCCCCCAGCTCCCTCTTTTGAGCGCTGGTGAGGACTGGATTGTAGAAGTCCTGGACGATGGTGTTGGTGGACCAGCAGACGGGGATGAGGCACAGGACACCAGCAATAATGAAGGTGATACCACTGGCGATGGCCACTTTGACCTTGCTGATTTCGTTGTCCACAAAGTTGGTGCACTTCCCTCCAGCAATTCCCAGAATGATCCCAAACAGAGCCACCACAATGGAGATGACCACCAGCGCCCGGGCCGCCTGAAGGTCTTGGGGCAGCGCCAGCAGGGAGTCATAGATTTTGCACTGCATCTGCCCCGTACTCTGCATGACGCAGTTCATCCACAGGCCTTCCCAGATGATCTGCGCCGTCACGATGTTTGCCCCGATGAAGGCCGTCACCTTCCACATGGGGAGCCCACAAATGATGATGGTCCCCAGGAAACCAATAAGAGCCAGGGCAAAGCCCAGCATCTGGCGACACATGGATACCATTTTGCTTCTGTTCTGCTCAGAAAGGACCTTCTGCTCGTCTGCGGATCTGCTGCAGTGGCTAAAAACTGACAAATGCCCTCTGGAGAACAGCAAGTTATAGGTCCGTCTGGAAGGGTGGAGCTGAGGTGACAATGGCTGGTCTAGAAACCAGTTTGCAAGTTTGGTTTCAGGCCTGACAGGATTCCTCAGCAACAGTTTCGGCAAGATGTACATCAAAAACAAAGGCATTTGAAAGTAAACAGGCCAGATTAGCTGGAGTGAATACCCAAAAGCCCCTTTCAGACGGAAGGGAGAGGCTGAGACGTAATCATAGGGAAACGAGCCAGCATTTTCATTTTACTCTACAAAAAACAACACGATACATTTATATAAATCTAAGTTTCTCTTTCAAGTTTTCTGCACCATTTTTATGATGTTAACAAACTCCAAGGAGCCATTATACAGATTTACACTGTAGTTACATTTTAATAACTTTATAGTAGTAGTAAAATAAAAAACTTTAATAACTTATAGTAGAAACTGACCAGTAAGTAAGTAAGCAATATTTTACACAGTACTCTGTATTTACTCTATTTAGGCTGTTTTATTAACGTATTTATTGATTTTTACATAACAACACCAGATTTATGCCGTGTAAACATTTCATGAGGAAATAGACCAGTAGAAAAAAAAATACTCCAAAATTCTTTTGGAATCAAATCTTTACATTAATATGTAATAATGTCTTTTTCTTCCCCTATGACGTCATCATTTTGTTTTGTTTCAACAACAACGGCATCTGAGCCTAATCACTCATGATGTTTCCGCACACATAAATAGTTAAGATGTAAATAAAGCGAGAACTGTTCACAGTGGTGGTGATAGGAACCAGACGACCACGTCTAAAAGCTCCCCCACAGAAAATTCATATACACATACTTATACATACATACACACTGCCTGATGCTTTCAGCTTAAAACTTTTAGATTGAGTTCACAGCAGGGGTGGGGGGGGGGGGGGTGGGGGGGGGGGGGTGGGGGGCTGGGGTACGTGCAGGGCATTGTGAGGCAAAAGATTCCCCAAGGAAAACCTTTTTTCACTATTCTACCCTCATCAACATCACTTATAGAAACTCGTTCTTGAAACTCTTGAAACTTTTGGATGACAACCACTTTACGTCAAACCACATTGCAAGTGAACTGGGCAGAATTATTGGGTAAAAAAATGTCATTGGACTGAAAAATAACTGAAGAAAACATGCACACAAAATTATAATGCAAAATGTTCTTTATTGACAAATGATGCCCCCAGTCTGGGAGAGAACACCTTTTCCACCAAAAGCATTTTTTACAGCTAGCAACAATGAAAATGAGCACAATAACATCAGAGCACAAACCTACATATGAATCAGCCTTTTAATCTGTTTAATGTGCTTAAATTTACAAACAAACACTCTGCAGGCCTTCGCAGCCTGACCATCAGGAAAATGAACTTCATAAAAGCTACTAAACAACTGTACAAACGTTATCAGGTTGGAACATTGTTTACAGCAACAAGAATCCATGTAATGTCTGTGGCTTATCGATATTGTCCTGGTACGGCTGAGTACGTTGGAGCCGCATATGGCTTGTTGGGAACATAAGTTCCAGTCCCTGTATACACAACGCTGGGCGCATATGTTTTGACCGGCATGTAGGGTCCCGCTGGCCCCATCATAGGCCCTTGGTAGGGATACATGTTTGGATTATTTGGGTACATGTCTTCTCTTGGTGGACAAGAGGTACACAAGATGATCCCTCCAATAAGAAGAATGACTGCGGTGCCCCAGCCGATGTATACGCAGCCTCCTATCTCCCTCTTCTGTGTGGTCGGTATGAGAGGATTCTGGTAATCGGAGATGGTGACGGCTGCTGACCAGCTTACAGGGATTACACAGACCACAGCGGCCACGATGCAGAGGATACCTCCCAGGATGACCAGTTTTGCCATGGAGGACTCGTTCTTCAGGCAGCTGCTGCATCGGCCACCGATGAACGTCAAGAGCACCCCGATGAAGCTGATCAGTATGGAGATGACAGTGAGTGCGCGGGCGGCTTGCAGGTCCTGGGTCAGGGTCATGATGGAGGACTGTAGCTTGCACTGCATCTGGCCCGTGCTCTGCATCACGCAGTTCATCCACAGGCCGTCCCAGATGATCTGGCCTGTCACGATGTTGGCGCCAATGTAGTTGGTCACGCGCCACATGGGGATGCCACAGGTGAGGCACGTGCCCACAAAACCGATGAAGCAGAGGGTCTGACCCGCCACCTCCTTGGCGATCCTACCCATCCCGAAGCCGTCTGAGACCGAGAGCTGCTGCGACTGAGGCTCCTCGCTCTGTCACGTCTGAGCGACAAGCAGGAAGTGCTGGCCTGTTAGAGGAGGACTTTCACGGGAGAAGCCAGTTCTTCCAGACCAGCCAGATTCTGCAAGTTCCTCGTAGAGACTGTCAGCATATGTCTGAATAAAAACACACTCACACCCCCCCCCCCCCCCCCCCACCCCCAGTCTGCTTTGACTAAGGCAAATACTACTGCATATGCAAACAGTTGCCACCACTGCTAGCATTAGCATATCAACTATTTAGCAGCATTTGAAAACAGCAGCTGCCCACTACCTTGGTGGTAAAAGTGGTCCAAGATTGTTTCACATTACAAAATAGCTTGGTCATGCTTAATTTGAAGGCATAGTGGTTTCATAACACATGTATAAACATTGAAGCAGGTATTTGTAATGCAATACTTGAGCATATAAACAAGTCATGTCAGGTCACATGTTTTATGATTTGTTACTGTTGAGTACTGTTGGTCACTTCTAGCCTTCATAACTTCAGAACAGTTTAAGGTACAAACATGATCCACATATCAGGACGTTCAGCAGACCCCCCCTAACTAGCAAGCATGATGTCATCGAGTTGTGACGTCAGCATCAGAGAGTAATTTTTGTCAGAAATTCACCCAAGGCAGCAAGGCAGAAAACCAACACTGAATGCCTGTGACCTTCGATCTCTCAGGCGGCACTGCATTAAAAACTGATCATTCTGTAACTGGATATTCCCACATGGGCTCAGGAACACTTCGGAAAACCACTGTCAGTGAACACAGTTCGTCGCTCCATCTACAAGTGCAGGTTAAAACTCTGCCATGCAAAGCGAAGCCACATATCAACACCACCCAGAAACACCGCCGGCTTCTCTGGGCCGAGCTCATCTGAGATGGACTGACGCAGAGTGGAAAAGTGTCCTGTGGTCTGACGCGTCCACATTTCACACTGTTTCTGGAAATCATGGACGTCGTGTCCTCCGGGCCAAAGAGGAAAAGGACTGTCTGGATTGTTTTCAGCGCAAAGTTCAAAAGCCAGCATCTCTGATGGTGTGGGGGGTGTTAGTGCCCATGGCAGGGGTAACCTGCACATCTGTGAAGGCCCCATTAATGCTGAAAGGTACATACAGGTTTTGGAGCAACATCTGCTGCCATCCAAGCAGCGTCTTTTTCAGGGACGTCCTGCTTATTTCAGCAAGACGACGCCAAGCCACATTCTGCACGTGTTACAACAGCGTGGCTTCGTAGTAAAAGAGTGCGGGTACTAGACTGGCCTGCCTGCAGTCCAGACCGTCTCCCATTGAAAATGTGTGGCGCATTATGAAGCACAAAATACGACAGTGGAGCCCCCCGGACTGCTGAGCAGCTGAAGCTGGACATCAAGCAGGAATGGGAAAGAATTCCACCTACAAAGCTTCAACAATCAGTGTCCTCAGTTCCCAAACGCTTATTGAGTGTTAAAGGAAAGGTGATGTAACACAGTGGTAAACACCCCCTGTCCCAACTTCTATGGAACATGTTGCAGGCATCAAATTCAAAATTAGTGAATATTTGCAAAAAACAATAAAGTTTATCCATTTGAACATTAAATATCGTGTCTTTGTAGTGTATTCAATTGAATATAGGTTGAAAAGGATTTGCAAATCATTGTATTCTGTTTTTATTTGTTTTACACAACGTCCCAACTTCATTGGAATTGGGGTTGTACATCTCTGCCTTTAACCTCATATTATAAACAAAGGGCTTTCAGTTTACATTGATGCTGAGTATTAAAAGTATCTGATATTAAATATGCAGCTCAGTTTGTAATTAAAAATGAAGCCTGTCTTGCTGTGAACCAGAGTTTTTGAACTGAGCCTGAAACCAAGAGGACAGGAAACCAATAAAAACACGTCCACCTTAAGCTGTTTATTTTTACTCATAATAACCAACAGAATGAATCGCCATCAAAATGACTGCACTTTCAGCTCAGAGACACTCCAGACTGACCATTTCTGAAAAGGTTTCTGAGGTGCAACTTGTTTTCAAGACCTCTATAATTAAAAAGATACAAAATTTAGCAGGCGCTGGGTAAATTTTTGATCAGAAATGACCCAATATTTTAGGTTTCTAAGGGTTAAGAAGAAATTTCTTCTTAAACACCCACTTACGCAGTTTTGACGAAGATTCTGCCATTCTGCCATTCTCTTCTCTGGGATTTGTTCTTAGGTAAGAACAGAATCTACACACACTCAGACGTACGCTTTTTCTTAGGACCTTCATTCAAGAACACATTTAAGAACAAACTTAGGAAGATATTGAAGTATGAGGCCCATAAGGGGCCCTCATACGCTTCAAAGCAGTGTTGTAAGTGGGACAAATGTTTGCTTTAGTTTAAGGCCTCTCATGTCAATACAGTGCCACTTATATCATTCCATTTTGTGATTAGTGGCATAAACAGTCCATAAGTACTCAATTACTGCTTTATAAATACATAATTCAGTGCTTATGCCTGGGTTTCCTGTGAAGGCAGCCTTACACAGTATTTGCTTCTCTTCTCACTAGTATATTATATGAAACATGTTATAGAAGTATAGTACTGCTGTGGTGACAAAACCTCATATCTCCATTTTTGACGCTTTTCAGTTTTTAACATGCTTTGAAAAAAACCTGTTATCCTTTACATTGTCTGTAAATTTCATGATGAATCGACCAAAATAAACGGTCCAAAATGACTTGTAAAGACGTCTGGTTCCATTGACTTACATTAAAAGTAAAGTGAGTTTTTTCCATCTCCTGTAAAGTCACCACTTTGGATATACAAGGTTTCTTCCGACAACAGCGAAAAAGTATTTATGCTTCATTTCTGCAGTGAAAAATGAAGTTGGAAGTTGTAAACACTGCCAACCGGCAGCCATACAGATCACAAAGCATGTTGTGGATGGAGACGCAACAAAACATTGTTCTCAAATAGCCGTACAGGAAAGGAATAACTCAGGGGTCATGTCACCTAACAAAGTCCTAGTAAGTCGTCACAGGGACATTTTTGGTGATGTGTTTGTGATCAGAAGATTACAGCGATACTGAAACTAAAGTAAGACTATTGCAGGTGATTGCGCAACAGAAATGAGTCATTAGGTGAACATTCATGGTAGGAGATATGAATCCAGTCTAAACACAGTGGGTGCCTGGTAGTCGAGAGTGATTCCTGGACCTCTACAGTGAAGAGTTAAAGTAGCAAATCTATTAATATGAGTATTTTGGTAACACTTTCTATGAATGTCACCTTTGTAAGCATCTATAAACACATTCATAACATGTTACAATGCCTTCATAAGGCATTATAAACATGGCTATAAATGTTTATAAAAATGCATTACATGTTATAATCATGCTTATTATGCCTTATGAATTGTTAACATAGAGAGCATTATAAGTACTGTTCATAACAAATTATAAGAGCTCATAAGTTGTATTTGTCCGTCTAAGTAAAGTGAAGCGTGCTGGACTAAAGCCTCCTCCAGTGTTAAGAGAGGCTTCAAGTTGAAGTATTTACTGAAGGATTTACTGAAACACTAAAACACAATAAAGCTCATTACAGGCTTCAAATGTCAGAGTTTAAACTAGAGGTGCCATCAGTGTTTTACCCAATGTGGGAAAGTCAATGTACACCACTGTTAATGTTCACCACTGTTAATGTTCACCACTGTTAATGTTCACCACTGTTAATGTGCACCACTGTTAATGTTCACCACTGTTAATGTTCACCACTGTTAATGTTCACCACCGTTAGCTTGGTATTTGTCTTTACTTTATGCTCTCCAAGCTGGGACTGACTTCTTTGGCACTGACAGTATTACATGTTATCAGCACTACTTAAAATGCATTATATTAACAATTCATAAAGTATAATAAACATGGTTATAAAGTATAATCCAGTGTAATCCAGTGCATTTTTTAGCAATGTTTATAATCATGTTTATAATGCTTATGAAGGCATTATAACATGCTATAAATGTGCTTATAGATGCTTACAAATGTGACATTCACAAAAAAGTGTCACCAGTATTTTGTTATTAATGTAATACAATAGTGTAATTTTATCAGTGGATTAATTCTGAAATATTTCTTTCTGGTTCTGTCCTTTCATTGAGATACTGAAGATAATGAGGTTCTGCAGGAGTTCACAAACGACACAGATACTTGTGATGCTGTTCTTAATGGCTGCACAACAACATTTGCATAGTTGGTATCAGGTTAATAAAACAACTTATTGCCTCCAAACGGCCTTTTGAGAGCTGTCATTGGCTCACAGTTCAGATTCTTCAGTTACATTGAAAATCTCCAAACTAAACAATGAAATAAAACAATAAACAAATAAAATAAACAAATAAACAAACAAAAAAATTCTACCAATTTTTGCTCTTCTATCAACTGTATTCAGTGAAACAAAACTTTTAATATGTCTGGTTCTTGACAGAGAATGTGTTGTATTTGGTTCTATGTACCTTAAATATTTATAATTATATATGTTCTGATCTATTTAAACCCAATATGTTAATAGAGATAGTAATCAGCTAAAATATACATAAAACATAATTTATAGAGTTTGTTCCATTGGCGAGTGTCTGTCCTGAACCCTAACCCCTAAACTTACAGTTGGGAAAGAAATACTTAAACAATTTATTGCATTTTTAAAATATTTAAAATATTTTTTTCCTATTAAAGTCACATTGAACGATTTACATTTATCATTAGTTGAATAAAAACTGCTGTCCCATGTTTTCAATTCATTACCAACACAAAAAGAGTTTTAGTCTGTAGGTGGAACCCTATTTTAGCCACGCCCCTGCATTGTAGAGCAGAAAGTGTGCTCACTGCCCCCTAGTGAGTGTGTGTGTGTGTGTGTGTTCACTAGTGTGTATGTGGTGTTTCATTGCATAGATGGGTTAAATGCGGAGGTGAAATTTCCCCGTTGTGGGACTAAAAAGCCAGAATCGGCCCAAAACTGTGACTATTGTGACTATCTGGCTAAACCATCACTGAAGCATAAACCAGGCATACACTGTGCAATATTAGAAATATTTTTCTTTGGTGAAACCTCACACTGTACATTTGAATCACCCAAAGCCTGCAATTTATTTGCTGTACGAAAACACTCTCTACAGTCTCTACAGCCAGCTCTGCTTACAATAAAGCTGTTTCATTCAAAATAATGCTGTCCTAATCAAAAGCCTGGCTGAATCTCAAAAGGCTCCCTGTTCCCTAGATACCACGCCACATATTAAAATACCTGCTACTGCACCTATAAAGTGCATCACATGTCTAATAAATAGCCTTCTGAGATTCAGCCATGTGTGCACAGTCCCATGCTGGACAAACAGGACACTGGAGCACTGGAGCAAACAAGAGCAGGCGGTCTACAGACAGACAAACTCTACGAAGACAAAACATCACCGTATTTATTTACACATCACAAGTCAACTCCGTCAAACGGAGCAAAGCCGCCACGCATGGATGCAAACAGCAAATCAAGCACTGCAGTCTGTACTTGCTATGCCTGAATTAGGTCTAAATATTGGTGTTGCAATACTGTAAGCAATGGTGCAACAGTTGTCTTTGGCCAATAAGGCGCTTTTCTTAGGCACAGCATGTCGTCTTGAGAACTGAATCCACACCTTCGTCAGAGTTTATTTACAGTCACGCTCTCACAACAAACACAGAAACCAGAATCTCAAGATAAGGTCAGCCTACCGCCCAGAGTGACCGACGTGAGAAAGGAAAGCCATCAGCAAAGAAATCTTTGAAGAAATGCTTCAGCAAAATGATGAATTTTACAAAATACATTTTTTTTTCTTTACTGGCACAGATCAGCCTTGCAAAGCTACACGATAGAGACAGTTTACATACAAGTCTATATATAGGTCATTCATTCAGAACACAAACAGTCAGCATCGCAGTGTTTATACACATTTATTGTCAGTCGGGATACAAAAGTAAGGAGAAGGACAGTTTTTCAGGCGTTCATTTCTGTTTTAGTGATATTTTAGTATGTACTATTATTTGAATGTTTGGAATCAATAATTAACTAATATAAAATCAATTTTCCTATAAAAGCTTAACACAGAGAATGAAATGATAAGTAATAAATCAGTATATCAGTACAAATAGTCAGTATGCCTTTTATGTATTTCATTAAATGTGACGATTAAATCTCAAGGCTAATAACCTCATACATAAACATTAACACTTTGTCATTAATAGCCTGAAATATTTCGCTGTTCAATACTTGAAGTACTGAAGAAAACATCAAACATGCAATTTGATATCTAGTTTATGAATGTAAATCTAGTCATTACTGTATATTCACTTACAGACACTCTTAAAATGATAGTTCTTCCAGGGTTCTTTAGTAGAGAAAGACTGCATGATTAATAGGTTCTTTGCATGGAGAAAGGGTTCTTCAGATCGATGGGGAAGGTGCTGTAGATGGTTCTATGCAGCACCAAATGGTTCTATTGTTACAATGTCAAGCTTGCAATAATAGAAGAACCCTTTTTGATGCTCTACAGAACCTTTTTTCTTGACCCTTGAACAACCGTCTTTTTTAAGAGTGTGGATTATTATTATGAATAATCTATATAGCACCAGTGGTTCTTCTGTTATTATGATGTTGAGCTTGAAACAACAGAAGAACCCTTTTTTTGCTGCTGTATAGAACCATAATTTTTAAGACTGTAGATTATCCATGTGAAAAGTGCCTTTTCAGCGATAGTGTACCAAACCTCCTGGTTCTTTAAATGGAGGACTTTACATTTCTATACCATTGCTGTCATGGCAAAATGTTTTATCTCCATAACAGTAACTTTACAACGTTTTGAGACTTTTCGAGACATTCTCGAAAACATTCTCAACTGTGAAAGGAAGATGGTGCAAAATATTTTTTATCAATACATTTTAGAGCATTTCTATTCCTCCATTTGTCATAAAATTTGAGCATAGTGAAAATATGGCCTTTTCAAATTCTGTTAAAAAAATAGAAAACAACAAAAATGGAGATACATGGTTTTGTTCTGACAGACTATTATTAAAAGCTATATGGTCATTTTTCCTTAATCTGTTGAATTCCAAGACTTTTTGTATAATAATGCTAATTGTTCAGCTGGTCCACCAGTGGGCCCTGGACATTTAAAGGATTATATCCTAAATTGGAGTCAATTTAACACATTTTGCCCCATTATATGACAGAACCACTAGTTTGGGATGGGCTCATTACATGAACAGTGAATCCTGCCATCATGCATTTGAGCCAGTATTATATAAAAGTCACACAGAAGTCTGATTCGTGATATAAGAGTGAGGCACCTGTTGTTTTTTCGCTTCCATTCACAGGGCAGGCAGTCAAGTTCTTGAGGAACCCCTGGCAGATGTCACTTCTCATTTAGCATGTTGCTACTACTGGAACAAAACGTCGTATCTCCATTTTTGCTGTGTTTCATTTTTTGACATAATTTGAAAATTCCTGTAGCTCATTATACTGTATGTAAATTTCATGATAAATGGACCAAAAGAAACGGGCCAAAATGACTCTGAAAAAATGTCTGGTTCCATTGACTTTCATTGAAAGTAGAGTAGGTTTTTTTCCTTCTCCTATAAACTTACCATTTTGGAGATGCAAAGTTTTGATCCGACAACAGTGATAGGGAGATGCACTTGGAGTGCTTTAATCAACTGCTGAAAAAAGATAATTGACATACGGCATTTTCATGCACTTCTCCAGTAGTTGGTCTAATTAGTCATCCCAGTTTTGAGGTTTCAGCCAAGCTAAACAACATGAATTATAGATTTACAGTGATTTGGATTTTCCATGTTGAACATAGAAAGTCAGTGAACTAATATGGATGTTCCAGTCTCTCAGACGTATTCCCTAGAAGTGACGGTAGATCTGACAGGTGAGAATTTGGGGTTGTAGATGCGCTGCTGCTCCTTTGGAGGACAATTCCAGCACAGAAGTCCTCCACCCATCATCAACAGACCAGCAGACGCCCAGCCAATGTAGAGAGATGTCCCCAGCTCCCTCCGCTGCGCCTCGGACATCATGGGGTTGTAGAAGTCTGAGATGATGGTATGAGCTGACCACGAGACAGGGATCAGACACAGCAAGCCGGCGATTACGAACAGGACTCCAGCTGTGATGCACGCCATGGCTTTGCTGCGCACGTCCTCAATACAGTTGGTGCACTTGCCTCCAGCCATGGACATCACAATCCCAAAGATGCCAGCCAAGATAGAGATGATGATCATGGCCCTGGCGGCCTGCAGGTCTGAGCTGAGGGCCAGCATGGAGTCATAGACCTTGCACTGCATCTGCCCAGTACTCTGGACAACGCAGCTCATCCAGATTCCCTCCCAGATGATCTGCGCAGTCACAATGTTGGGGCCGACAAAGGCCGTGACTCTCCATTGAGGCAGACCGCAGCTGACGATGGACCCCAGCCAGCCCAGCAAGGCCGCAACAATGCCGATGAGCTGAATTCCTTGAGACGCCATGTTCTTTTCACTTTCTACAACCCAGCACAGCAAAGAGAATGCATGAAGAACCTCCTTCAGATAGCAAAAGATGTGCACTCAGCAGGTCTTCGGTATTTATAGCTTGCATCGTCTTGCATCGTCTTGCATCGTCTTGCTCGATTGCTGCTACCCGATACTGGAACCCACATGGTTCTGAAGGAGTATGTGTACAACACAAACACAGCCCGGATGACCTCAGAGAGCGCTGACAAAGAAAAAGTCAAAATCTCAAGGTCAGCTGACTTACAGGCACATGATTTCATTTCTGGATCTATTTCCAAAGTGTGGAATCATTACTGGTGGAAGCTGCTGGTGTCCTCAGAACAGTGGACGGACTACCCCAAAAGAGTCCTCCACATCACCGAGTGTGTTTGGGCTTACTTGGATGGTGAGAAGTTGAAAATGCTAAACCAACTTCCAACTTCTAAGACTGAACTTTGGAGGTGTGGAAAAATATCCCTTCAAATCTTCTCAAAAAACTGTACGCAAGACTCAAGAAAATTCATGGTACCATGTAAAAGTTTAAACTCACCATTTTCAATAATGCAAAACTGAATTTGGTTTAAAATGATTTTAATATGATCATATTATTCGATAGCTGTCAAACAATTTATAGTAAGCTTTAAAAATAACTTTAAATGGTGAACAGAGCTGTCAGTGATTCCATAATAACTGAGAAAGCGATATAGCATTGCAAACGGACTTACAATGCAATGAATATTCAGAAGGCCTCATATTTGAAAAGAGGCTTTTTCTACCAATATACACCGTTTGGACCAGCATTTTTACCTTTGTCACAGTGGTACAGCCATAGAGCTGCTACTACTTCATATTGAGAGGAGCCAGTTGAGGTGGTTCAGGCATCTGATTAGGATGCCCTCAAGCCGCCTCCTGTTTAAGGTTTACCAGGCACGGCTGGCTGGGACGAAACTCTGAGGTCATCCCAGGACTTGCTGGGTGGATTATACTTCCAAGTTGGCCTGGCAATGGCTCTGGATTCCCCAGAATGAGCTGGAAGTTGCAGGAGAAGTTGCTTTTCCTATTGCAACTGTGACCCTATCTGGATCAAGTGGGTTGAGAAGAGGAAGATGTTGGTTGTAAATTTGTTCTCCCCGAAGTCTACTTTAACTTCACACCTTAACTTCAAGGCTTTTAATAGTTAGTGTGTACTGCAGTAACAGCTTCTCCTCTTCTGTCAAGGCCTTCCACTATACGCCTATAAAAGAGGGCTCTTTATGGGTTCTTTAGTAAAGACAATGGTTCTGTATAGAACCATAAACACTCAAAGAAGGCTTTGCATGATTAAAAGGTACTTTGTTTTTTAAAAGGGTTTGCCAGATGGAGAATGTGTTGCATGTGGTTCTATACAGCACCAAAAAGGGTTCTGCTATTGCTACAATACAAACTTTTAACAATTGAAGTAGCCTTTTTGGTGATATATGGAACCATTTTCAAAAATGTTCCATATAGAACCATCTGTAGCACTTTCTCCATCAATCTGAAGAATGCTTTCATGGTGCTAAGTATCATTTAAATTTTTTTTTTTATTGCTTTTTTACAGGTCTTACAACACAAATACAAAGAAAGAAAAAAAAAAATTAAAAATTACAACAATTACAAAGTACAGCCTTATAATCGTGAATCAATATGCAAATAAAATAATATGAAAGGAAAATAGAGAAATGAAAACAGTGAAACATAAATGTAAAATAAATAAATAAATAAATAAAGGGGGGGGGGCTTGGGACTATTGCATGTTCAAGAGGGGGGAGTACCAAAGTCCTCCGCAGGAAGCTGCGGCTGCGGGAGGGACCTGAAAAAGGAGATGAAAGGTGACCAGCACCTATAAAAGTTGTCCACTGAACCCCTCAAACTAAACTTGATCTTCTCGAGGCGCAAAAAGAAAACAACATCTTTTAGCCAGAGGGAATGAGAGGGAGGAGAGCGAGACTTCCAGCTTATAAGAATTCTCCGCCTTGCCAATAACAGAGCAAAAGCTATTGATTCTAATTCTCGAGAATTCAACCGAGTACTGCCGATGTAAATACTAAAAATAGCTAATAGAGGGCTCAGATGTTTATTAAAGACTGTTGAAAGTGTAGAGTATCCAAAATCCCAGAATCTCCCCAGTTTGCGGCAAGACCAAAACATATGAGAGAGGGTGGCCGGGTCCTCGTCGCAGCGGGGACAGGTTGGCTTAACCTCCGGATAGATTTGTGCTAATTTAGCATTGCATAGATGAGCTCTATGAATGCTAAGTATCATTTAATTGTGCTGTGGGTTCTTTGAGGGTTCATGGTTCTATATAGAACCACGTCTTAACTTAGGAAGCCGTGAAGAAAAAAAACAAAACTCTGAAAGCAAGGCTTGTTACAGAAAAAGAAAAAAATAAACTGTGAAAGAAAACACTAAAATCAGATATTTCATCAGGGCATCTTAGAGGTCTGCTACTCGACCTGTGCCTGATGGGCCTACCTGATGGGTACCTGGAGTACCGTGTCTATAAGAACCTGTGAACACATACATAACGTGTTCTGTACAAGGTGTCATAAACATGGCTATAAATATTTATAAAAATGTATTACAGTTTATTGCCCTACATATTATATTTTATAAATTGTTAATTGTTATAAGTAGTGTTAATAATGCTACACGAGCTTGTAAGTTGTATTTGTCAGCTGTAATTAAAGTGAGGCATGTTTTATACTAAAGACTCCTCCAGTATTAAGAGTGAAGCTTCAAGCTGAATGATTTAACACTAAAACATACAGAGTAAAGCACGTCACGAGCTCCAAATGTCAGATTTTAAACTAGTGCTGCCATCAGTAATATTTCACCCAATGTTGGGAAAGTTCATGTACACCACCACTGAGCCATTTTTTTAGTGTGATTAATCTTAAAAGTATTTCTAACCATGTTTGTAATACTTTATGAAAGCATTATAACATGTTATGAAAGCGTTTATAGATGCTTAGTGACAGGGTATTCGTGGAAAATGTTACTGGATTCTTAACAGTGTGATATCAACCCATCAAGACCCATCAATAGAATATTCAAGAACACGTTAGAAAACCATTAGAAACCAAAAGAGACATTCGGCAGCTCCACTGCTCCACAGCCCAATACTGGGGGGCTTCATACCCCTCGAGGTGACCTCACGTTTGTATCAAAAAACTGGTTTAACCGACAAGACAGTTTGAGATAATGAGTTTATGAGAACAGATCTTCCAAAACAATTCATGTTTTCAGTATTTATGTTTGCGGGCTGGTTTCAGAGAGCAGCCTGAGGCGGCTGTGGGGTAATTCCAGACTGAAAGTATGACTCAGAGCTTGCCTTCGCTCGAACGTCAGCAGCAGAGGGCAGTAGTGATTCGATCAGGGTGTCGATGAGTAGAAAACCAGTGCATAGACACACCTAAAGCACCACTGGGCTTTATTTCCATGTGCCTGGGTTTAGGGCCACCCACCATTTCAGTACATGAGTGTGTTTTTTTTTAAACAGTTGAAGGAACAAGAACCAAAAGTCCTACAATGGGTGTAAAAACTCATGTCAGCACGCAGAATTTGCAGCTGTTTAAACAACTTTTGGGCCAAAAGTGCTTTTAACAATAGTCAACAGAAAAAAGGAAACTGTCAGGTCATTATTTAGGCAAAAGCTGCTTTTCACACCAACAAAGATACTTTGAATGTTGAAGATCAAAGCTGCATAGCACATTGTCTCTTAACAAGAACAACAACAAAAAAAGTAAAAATCAAATTTCCTAAGAAAACGAGGTGTTCCCAAACTTTTGAAGGGCGATGTTCAGCACCTGTGCAAGATTGGAATCATTGTTTTCAATAGTATAACCGGTTTTGTTGGAGGTAGATAGTAAAGTGATTGTATTGTGATGCTGCTGTTCTACGGCTGTAATTTTGTGCTATGTCAGTGATTGACGGTGCTGCAGATAATTCCACACTAACTGAGAAAGATGAATGAAAGTTAATATCTAGAATATGCCATGTAAGAAAAGCAGTGACCAAATCTTGCTGATGGAGAATTTTTTTATTTATAGAAATTTCATGACAAGAAATGACTATAAATAGGTATGGTTTATTATTTAATAGCATTTACAATTTTTTTTAAAACTTGTTCCCAAATGATCAGGGCATATATCTGGAACCAACCTAAATTTGGCATTTTTGAGCAAATTTTGGTCCACAACTTCCATTTATTCGCTGAGTTTAACGTATTGAAAAAAGTAAAACATAATATGTGCCATAACTTTTGCACAGGACACATTTTATGCTTAATTATGTTAACTTTATGTATTTATGTTAAATGAATTTACAGTAATTGTGCATGAAAATGTACACACACACACACACACACACATATGTATCTAAAAACCTTGTATCTCCTTTTTTTGCCATTTTTTTCAGTTTTTGGCATAATTTGAAAATGCTTGTTGCCCTTTACATTGTTTGTAAATTTCATGATGAATGGACCAAAATGAATTATCCAAAACTGTATTTGTTGCATCTCTAAGTCTAAGAAAGTTATATACATATAACAAGTTCTCATACCAAAAACAGATGGTTTTCTACTAGAAGAAACATAAGTGTATCCGGCTGACTTCTTAAGAAGCTGCATAAGAGAACACCAAGCGTACATAAAGCCACATCAAAGCAAAGGGAAGCTAATTTATGAAAGAACCCCAAAAAACACTAATAATGTGTTATTATTTATTATCCTTGTAAGGGTTATGTTACATGCTGTCTCCATTATCCTTCTAGAATGCTGAAAACAGTAAAATTAGACGAGGAGACCTCATGTTTTTCCTAAAAAAGTCTTCAGAACTTTTTACAGTTAAAAACTTTTTAATATCTTCTTTTTCCCAAAAGGATTCAGATACTGAGATCTGCTTTGTTTCCACTGATGTGGAGTGGCCTCTTACTGTACTATTGAAAAACTGAAATAAAAAAGTGTTGACATCACCAGCTCTATTACAAAAAGTATGATTTACAGTACTCTTCACACATAAAAGTTCTCATCGGGATTTTGAAACCACTTTAGTGTTTTATTTTAAAAAAAATTATTTACAGTCAAATACAGCAGAGGAACAAGTAATTTGCACCACATTAAAAAAAAAAAATACAATGTAAAAAAAGAAATGTTATGTTAAAAAATGCCATCAACTTTATAATGATTAAAATACAGTTTCGTGCACATTTGAAATGATTTAATGACACATTACAGCATTGAAAATCAATGTATGCATGTATAACAAAAGTAAATATAAATGAAAAAGTGACACACCAAACTCCCGTTACAGCCTGTTAGGCCATTGTTCGTTACACCTCTCTTTGCTTGGCACCTTATGATACAACATAGTTAAACACACAGCAGCTGACCAATATACAGTGTACCATGATGACCACATCAAGTCCGAATTCAAAGCATCTTCTCACACGTATCCCTTGGGACCTGACTTGGCTGCCGAGTACTTGGCCGCATAGTTGTCCCTTGGTGGGCAGTTACAGCAGAGCAAGGCTCCTCCGATGATCATCAAGCTGGCTGCGGCCCAACCAATGTACAGAGAAGCTCCAAGCTCCATCTTCTGCGAGCTAGCGACCACTGGGTTGTAGAAGTCCCGGATGATGGTGTTGGTTGTCCAGCAGACGGGAATGAGACACAGCAAGCCAGAGACGATGAAGACGATGCCGGACGCAATGCCCACCTTGGCCTTGGCGCTTTCGTCCTCCACGCAGTTGGTGCACTTTCCGCCAGCCATGGCCAGCAGGATTCCTACCAGCCCAACCAGAATACAGATGACGCAGAGGGCCCGAGCGGCCTGCAGGTCTGAGCTGAGGGCCAGCATGGAGTCGTAGACCTTACACTGCATCTGCCCAGTGCTCTGAACCACGCAACTCATCCAGATGCCCTCCCAGTTAGTCTGCGCCGTCACAATGTTCTGCCCGATGAAGGCTGTGACCTTCCACATGGGAAGAGCACACACCACGATGGCCATGATCCAGCCAATGATGGCCAGGGCCGTGCCCAGCATCTGCATCCCGGCGGACACCATTCTTGTTTGATTCCTTATGTCTTGTATACAAGAAGTCTTGTAGTGTTGCTGGAGATTTGGTGATATTGATGAGGGGTGAGAACAGGCCCCTTTTTATACGCTTCAAATAAGGAGGGGCAGTGACACACACTTGATGCATGAGTAACCTCGTCATGACTTGCCTCCCCTCCGTGCTGAGTGTCCCAGCTCTTCAGGTTTCATGTTTCAGTAATGGAACGGTCCCCAGGTGAGTCATAGTGGAGACAAAGTGAGTCTACAGGTCTGCTCATGGAAATAACTGGTATCTAGTAAATCCCAGCATTGAGCTATGCTTGTGTTTTGGGTGGTTCCAGACAAAATCGTTTAGGTAATATTTTAAGAAATGTATACTGATCAAAGTAAAACTTCTCCAGAGAATCAAATGTGACCCTGATTGGACAAAAGTATGCAGTAGCGAAAACCAGTCAAAAGAACTTTCAGAAGGTGTTGAATGGTGTCACTTTGTGACATTTGAAAAGGTATGTTGCAAGCAAGCAAATACAGGTGAATAGGTGTGTCTATTAGAAATAACAGTGCTTGTTTGACTTAAATTAAGGCTTTCTAACACCTGGAACTTCAGCCTGGATGAACTTTGCATAGGCGCAGTGTCTACCCAAAACTGGAGATGCCAGATTCAGTTTTAAGGCAGTCATTGTGAAATAATGTATTGTAGTTTATCACTTATTTCTGTAATATCATCAAAAACGAACACCAAAGGCACATATGCAACAGGCCTACATCTACAATGTAAAGTAAACCATGTTAATGCAGTGTTTTGAATATTGTTTGTGATTTGCAGTGTTTTCACCCTGATAGCAAAGTATGATATTCATAATCAGCCAATGCTGATACATAAACATTTACAATTGATAGAAATTTAGAGTTTAACAAAATGCAAAGGGTGACTGGAGTTTTCACACTATGGACAAAGTAAAATACAACAAAAATGGATATACAAAGTTTGAAACACTGATCAAATCATAACATCTGTCTGATCCTGGTATTTTTTCTGAGCACATTTCAACTGATCATGCATCCCTTGTAGTGTATCACTAATTTCTGTAATATCATCAAACTACTGGACCTAACAACTTGTACCGAAGGCACCAACCCAACAGGCCTAAATCTTCAATGCTAAATCAATGCTAAAGCAGTGTTTTTTTTATTTAATTTTATTTATTTTCACCTGGTTTTTTCTTCCCAATTTTAGTTGTTTCCAGTTCCACCAGCTACTTAGGACTCCCCCAATCACACGATGTCACCAATGCTAGGAGGGTGAAGGCAGCACAGGCTTCCTCCAAGACCTGAAACCAGCCACCGCTTCTTTTCGAACTGCCGCTCACACAACGTCATGGGACAGCCGAATGCTCTCGTAGGAAAGCACCAACAGCCAGGTGTGTTACGTCAGCTAACAGACACCTGCGCTGACTATTATCGAGCTGAGTGATGGGAGTAGAAGAGGAGGCCATCCTACCCACCCGGAGAGAGCGAGGACAACTGTGCTCTCTTGGACTCCCATCCATGGACAGTTGTAGCATCACCAGGGATTGAACTCGCGATCTCCTGATGATAGGGTCAACACTTAGACCGTTGCGCCACTTGGGAGCCCCCCTAAAGCAGTGGTTAGCTCATGTTCCCAGGAGGGACGCACTGATATAATAGTGGGCCGATGCCGATATCTAATATACATATGTACACATGTGCTGATACATAAACATTTGTAAAATGTAGAAGTTGTAGTATAATGAATAAACGCAATAGCGTAATAGTTCAGTAACCCAGCATCGCTTAAATATCACAGTAACCCAGCATCGCTTAAATATCACAGTAACCCAGCATCACCTAAATAGCACAGTAACCCAACGTCACCTAAATAGCACAGTAACCCAACATCACCTAAATAGCACAGTAACCCAACGTCACCTAAATAGCACAGTAACCCTGTGTCTCCTAAATATCACAGTAACCCAACGTCTCCTAAATATCACAGTAACCCAACGTCTCCTAAATATCACAGTAACCCAACGTCTCCTAAATATCACAGTAACCCAGCGTCACCTAAATAGCACAGTAACCCAACGTCTCCTAAATATCACAGTAACCCAACATCACCTAAATAGCACAGTAACCCAACGTCACCTAAATAGCACAGTAACCCAGCATCACCTAAATAGCACAGTAACCCAGCATCACCTAAACAGCACAGTAACCCAACGTCACCTAAATAGCACAGTAACCCAGCATCACCTAAATAGCACAGTAACCCAACGTCACCTAAACAGCACAGTAACCCAACGTCACCTAAACAGCACAGTAACCCAATGTCACCTAAACAGCACAGTAACCCAACGTCACCTAAATAGCACAGTAACCCAACGTCACCTTAACAGCACAGTAACCCAGCGTCTCCTAAATAGCTCAGTAACCCAACATCACCTAAATAGCACAGTAACCCAGCATCACCTAAATATCACAGTAACCCAACGTCACCTAAATAGCACAGTAACCCAGC
Organism: Pygocentrus nattereri; assembly: GCF_015220715.1. Classification (NCBI taxonomy): domain Eukaryota; kingdom Metazoa; phylum Chordata; class Actinopteri; order Characiformes; family Serrasalmidae; genus Pygocentrus; species Pygocentrus nattereri. Next base: position 37,167,864 of record NC_051229.1, read on the forward strand.
ATCACCTAAATAGCACAGTAACCCAGCATTACCTAAATAGCACAGTAACCCAACGTCACCTAAATAGCACAGTAACCCAACATCACCTAAATAGCACAGTAACCCAGCATCACCTAAATATCACAGTAACCCAACGTCACCTAAATAGCACAGTAACCCAGCATCACCTAAATAGCACAGTAACCCAGCATCACCTAAATAGCTCAGTAACCCAACATCACCTAAATAGCACAGTAACCCAGCATCACCTAAACAGCACAGTAACCCAACGTCACCTAAACAGCACAGTAACCCAACGTCACCTAAACAGCACAGTAACCCAACGTCACCTAAACAGCACAGTAACCCAACGTCACCTAAATAGCACAGTAACCCAGCATCACCTAAATAGCACAGTAACCCAGCATCACCTAAATAGCTCAGTAACCCAACATCACCTAAATAGCACAGTAACCCAGCATCACCTAAACAGCACAGTAACCCAACGTCACCTAAACAGCACAGTAACCCAACGTCACCTAAACAGCACAGTAACCCAGCGTCACCTAAACAGCACAGTAACCCAGCGTCGCCTAAACAGCACAGTAACCCAACGTCACCTAAACAGCACAGTAACCCAGCATCACCTAATAGCACAGTAACCCAGCGTCACCTAAATAGCACAGTAACCCAACGTCACCTAAACAGCACAGTAACCCAGCATTACCTAAATAGCACAGTAACCCAGCATCACCTAAATAGCTCAGTAACCCAACATCACCTAATAGCACAGTAACCCAGCGTCACCTAAACAGCACAGTAACCCAACATCACCTAATAGCACAGTAACCCAGCGTCACCTAAACAGCACAGTAACCCAGTATCACCTAATAGCACAGTAACCCAGCGTCACCTGCTCCTCTGGAGTACAATATCTGATAGTGATGTTGTTTCCAAGCAAATATCAGCTGATACAGAAATTCTTCTGATATCATTTTACATCCAGATCACTGCCAAAACAACACCACATTACATAGATTACGCCCTTTACATGAGCTGTGACGGCTACAGTCTATGAAAAATCTGCAACCTTTTCCTAAAACATCAACACTCGTTAAAGCATGAGAACATGCAGAAGATTAGCTGACCTTTCACACGATGTCCTGAGGAAGAGACGAGGTCTGTTCTGAAGACTCTCTAGCAGGTTCTATAGCAGTTAATGGACATGTATGCTTTAAGCGTTCACTGTTTGAGGGTCTGCCGTGGAAGACATGGTGGTGGGGGCAAAAAAAAACACAAAACCATCAGGGCTTGCAGGTTTTGCCTTTTCCAGAAAGAGGGAAGGAGAGGGAGAGAGCAAAAGATACTGATTGTTTCATTAAAGAAAGAAGGCACTGTTCAGAAGCCAAAATGGCCGTTAGGACAATAAAGACTCTTTCTCAGAAGGTAGCTCATTAAAATCTCTCCTGGCTCAGGCTCGCTGGATAGAGTTCCACGTGCAGGTACACGGGGCAGGAATTTCCACAATTAAGGAGCTGAAGAAAGACGGCTAGTATAGCATCTACTTTTTACGGAGACTGTCGGAAAGAAGGCGAAAATGCGATGCTGGTGCGCAACTGTCTGGCTAAAAATGTAGTTTGCTCAGTCAGTCTTGTAGTCAGCTGAGACAGGTTTGTTCTGAAGTTTGCTTCTTTAGTTTTGGAGCTAATGTAGGTAACAAGCAACTGAAGCTCATACATCACCTGTTAGCAGAGGCACTAGAGTAAGGGGACTCATTAAAAGGGGATTCCACAGATTTTTTAAAAGCCTACTCAATTCAATATTTAAGATGTAAACAAGTCATTCAGAGGGATTTCTCAAGAAGCGAAACTTACTAAGTGGAGATAAGTGGTGATTTTTTATGCGTGGGACAGTTTAAAGGAAGATTTGACCTACAAACTAATTTCCTGGTGGGGGGGACACTTGCATGGTGTTGTGACACAAAATAGTCCCCAAAGAAAACCTATTGCTTTCTGATTTTCACATCATCAGCATTCCATATAAAACTCAGACGACTCGTGTAGGTTCTCTGGTGGTTCTGGCCGGTAAATAAAATGTCTATATTTGTGTTGTAGTCATGGCAACCCCTGGTTCCTATCACCACTACTGTGAAGACATCTGAGCCATTTCACAACAAACCCACTCTGAATCACTGTTTACATCTCAACCACTGAACTATGGCGGAATAAACTAGACTTAATACAAACTATCATTTTTAGATAACAGCATGCCAGATGTATAAAGTCTACAGGTCTTCTATGACTTGTTAACTACATAAGGCGTAACTTCAGTGCTAAAATTAAAGAAGCTTTAAATACTAAACAACGCTCAGCTGATCGACTGCACTTGAAGTAAGGCTGTAAGTTTAGAATTTTTGCCCGGCTACGCCTGAGCAGTCCCTGTACCTGCACCTGTAGTGCTGTGTTTGCGTGAAAACACATTTTATAATGATAATTATTCTAATAACTAAGAATGGCAAATAACTTCACAGTAACTTTGAACTTTTAACACTTGCTTGAGACCTTTTGAGGCAACCTGACTCTTAAAACAATGTTTTTTTTCAAGGGTTCTTCAGTAAAGGCAATGGTTCAGTTTATAAAGAACTATTTCATGCTTAAATGGCTCTTTTTTATGGTGAAGTCGTTCCTCAGATTGATGGAGAATGTGTAGCACCCAAAAGCATTCTACTTTGTATACACGCCTGACACTGTAACAGTAGTAGAACCCCTTTTTGGAACCATATACAACACGTTCTCCATCAATCACCATGCAAAGAACCATTTGAGCATGAAAAGTTCCTGTATCTCCATTTTTAATTTTAATTTTAATTTAGTTTTTCAGTTTTTGACATATTTTGAAAGTGCGTGTTACCCTTTACATTATATGTAAATTTCACAATGAATGGACTAAAAGAAACGGCCCAAAATGACTTGGATAAAATTCTGGTTCCACTGACTCACATAAACGGTAAAGTAGGTTTTTACCTCCTCCTATGATTCATGGTTCTAAACTGAACCTTTACTAAACAACCCTTGAAGAACCATCTCTTTTAAGAGCACAGCCACAAAGTAGGAAGAGAAATGTTTAATTTGAGTGCAGTTGGAAGAATAAAGCGTTTTTATTATGACTATATAAAGCCCAGCTTTGATGTGCGTCTTTTAGTATTAGTACATAAAATATATCAATGTTAAAGACTAAAGGAAGTTCTAGCCAGGAGTAACATGCTTTAGTCCAAAACACCCCGGCAGTGTTTATAGACATGTTGTTCCAGTGATGTGGCCACAGTTATTATGAAACGGGTAAGTTTTAAATGATCCTGCAGGTCGTGACGGCTGTCAGCAATAATCTTACATTCAAATTCAGAACTGGATGGTTTGCTTTTAGTGAATTATGGTGGGAAAATGTCACAGACTAGAGAGAAAAAAAAAACATGCCCTTGCAAGTCGTACTGACGATGCCGACAAGCTCAGAACACGCTTTCCACTGAGAGTGAAAAATGGACCTTTCTGGGTTGCTGTTAATGAGATCAACGAAGGAACAGAAAGACTCAAACTAACGTCACATCCTGTGAGCTGAGCTCTGTGGCTCTTTGTGATAGTAAAGGTGAAACTCAGGCCTGAGAGAGTCTGAGTGGAGGGGGGGGGGGTGTTTTGGGTAAGTGGGTTTCACTGTGTGACATCACTGTGTTTAATCACAGGGCTTGAAGGTAGGGCACGGTGAATAATCAAAGACAGTGACACTAACTTTAGTTTGGCATTGTGTTTTACTCCAAGCTCTGTGGTCACTTTTCGTCTGTTTCCTCATTCTAGCTGCCTTTGATATCCTCATTATTTGGGATCCAAAAACCTGAAAAGTGTCACTGTTAGGGTTGGGATGTAACAGAATGCACAAGCTTGGACTGTTTTCTGAATATAGAAATTAAGGGTCAGTCCAAGTTATCCATTGTGTAAAGGCAGTATTCAGAATACATTTACCCTGAAGCCCTTAAATGGCCAGGGCAAAAGGTTTTACTGCACTTCTTTAACCTAAGAATAGCTCAGCTGGTTTGCTTTGAAGTTCCTGCAGATATTGAATTATAAACCGTAATAAGCCTGGGATTTTAAATGGTTAAAAAAGACATAAGTCCTTTGAAAGAAACACCATTAATACTTGTTTATTAACTATTTTAAAATCAGCACAAGCCATGTAAAGATGTCGGTTATTAGTCTCAGCATTACTGAGCTCTGCTAAAGTCTGAGTAGACTGATAAATCAATGTGATCAGTTATTAATCTCAGTGTTACTGAGCTCTGCTAAAGTCTGAGTAGACTGATAAATCAATGTGATCGGTTATTAATCTCAGTGTTACTGAGCTCTGCTAAAGCCTGAGTAGACTGATAAATCAATGTGATCAGTTATTAATCTCAGCGTTACTGAGCTCTGCTAAAGCCTGAGTAGACTGATAAATCAATGTGATCAGTTATTAATCTCAGCGTTACTGAGCTCTGCTAAAGTCTGAGTAGACTGATAAATCAATGTGATCGGTTATTAATCTCAGCGTTACTGAGCTCTGCTAAAGCCTGAGTAGACTGATAAATCAATGTGATCAGTTATTAATCTCAGCGTTACTGAGCTCTGCTAAAGTCTGAGTAGACTGATAAATCAATGTGATCGGTTATTAATCTCAGTGTTACTGAGCTCTGCTAAAGCCTGAGTAGACTGATAAATCAATGTGATCGGTTATTAATCTCAGTGTTACTGAGCTCTGCTAAAGTCTGAGTAGACTGATAAATCAATGTGATCGGTTATTAATCTCAGTGTTACTGAGCTCTGCTAAAGTCTGAGTAGACTGATAAATCAATGTGATCGGTTATTAATCTCAGCGTTACTGAGCTCTGCTAAAGTCTGAGTAGACTGATAAATCAATGTGATCGGTTATTAATCTCAGTGTTACTGAGCTCTGCTAAAGCCTGAGTAGACTGATAAATCAATGTGATCGGTTATTAATCTCAGTGATTACTGAGCTCAGCTAAAGCAATGTAGCCATTTACCAATGATAAAAACTGTAAACTTTGTCATACTGGCCACTTTATTAGGTACACTTACTTGTTAGTAAAAGGCTGGACCCCCTTTTGCCTTCAGAACTGCCTTAATTCTTCGTGTCAGACTTTCAACAAGGTGTTGGAAACGTTCCTCAGAGATTCTGGTTGGTTATTTGAGTTACTGTCGCCTTTCTATCATCTGGAACCAGTCTGCCCATTCTCCTCTGACCTCTCACATCAACAAGGCATTTTCTTCCACACAACTGACCGCTCACTGGATATTTCCTCTTTTTCGGACCGTTCTCTGTAAACCCTAGAGATGGTTGTGTGTGAAAATCCCAGCAGATCAGCAGTTTCTGAAATACTCAGACCAGCCCGTCTGGCACCAACAAACATGCCACGTTCAAAGCCCCTTAAATCCCCTTTCTTCCCCGTTCTGATGCTCGGTCTGCACTTCAGCAAGTTGTCTTGACCACCTCTACAGGCCTAAATGCAGTGAGCTGCGGCCGTGTGATTGGCTGATTAGCTATTTATGTTAACAAGCAATCAAACAGTGGCCGGTGAGTGTATATTTATGTATATATATATATACTGAGTCTTGAAATTAAGTGGCTCATATTTATAATCTACCCACTTATTTATTAGGACTAGACCACTGTGATTAATAGTACAGTCAAATACATTGTTTTCTACAGTGAACACACTTAAATGTGTTGTTTTTCTGTGATTTATGTTCAAAATTTGTTTGTTTTTTTTGTTGAGTTTTATGATAAAAAAAATCATATCAAACTTTTTGCAGGCTGCATTTTAATTTTTTAAGTTTCCCCACTGTGTTGGCTGTAGAGGATGAATTCACTCACTTACACTTAGAAAATCAACAAATACATGGAATGTGATCAGGCGTGCCCAAACATTTCTTCCAAGATTGACATCATAACAGTAGAAGAACCCTTTTGCTGATATATAGAACCATATACAACACATTCTCCATCAATCTGCAGAACCAGTTCACCATGCAAAGAGAGACTTAAACATGCAGATGTTTCTTTGAGTGTTCATAGTTCTATATAGAACCTTTACTTTACTAAAGAACCCTTGAAGAACCTTTTGACACTGGTGGACGAAGTACAAAAATCATGTACTTGAGTTAAAGCAGAGACACCCAAGGTAAAATATTCCTCCAGAAACACGTCAGTCTCGACTGCATATGTGGACATATTTCTATATTGAGCTCTATTTACACAAAGTTAGGTTAGTTCATCATTTATGTTGAACAGACTCTCCCAAAGTTTTACGCTGCTGCGCTGACGTTGAACCGCGTGCTGCACTGGGTCGGTATGACCAACAGGTCAAAACCAGCTCTAAACAAAGTGACCGCTGGGCCCTGATTGGTGCTCTGGCTTTGCGCTTCTTTCGTTTTGACATGTTACGTTTTTATACACACAGAAACCAAAAGAAATGACAGATTTCTCAAAATGTAGTGGAGGGTATCTGGAGTGGATATCTGACTTTGAAATGTAGTGGAGTGAAAGTAAAAAGTCACCAAAATGGAAAAACCAGTACAGATACACAAAAAACTACTTAAGTACAGAAGCTAATTACATTTACTCAGTTACTGTCCACCCCGATTTTTTAAAGAGCGTAAATAATAGAGCTCTATTCACATCATCAGTCTGATAAATTGCATAATCTTACACTGTCACAATTTCCAAACACACGTTATGACTTTTACAGAGCTGCTTAAAGGCATTGACAGGATTTAAGGTATGAACTGAGGCGCAGTCAGCAATTGTGAAATGAGAGGCCTTTAATTTACATGTTGATGATGAGTGGCAGACTTTGTCTTAGGGTGTTCTCTGTTGTAATAAGCTGACCCCGTGGTCACTCCCTACTGAACTAAGGTATATGTTAGAGGTTTTGTGAGTTATGCTTCAGCAGACCATTTAATAAGAGCTCCATATGATCTGTATCGAAAAATATGCAATTATTTTAATACGTGTTAATAACCATAACTATATTTCTCCATAGACTACTACTTTTTTGCCACATAGCAGCTAACTGACATTTAACAAGACAAAAAATCTCTTTTTTTTGTGCATGCATAACATGCATTGGATACTGGATTTACAGAACAATGCCACAACCGTAAACAGTAGAAAATCTGTAATCTTAACCTTAATCTTAATCTTAAAAAAATTGCTGCATAAAATCTCATGACTATCTCCTTAAACTACAGGCCTAATTCAGTTAATCCAGTCTATATGACGTAATCACTTCAAACTAATGTGTAAGTTCTGTAGTTATGAGAGTGATTCCCTGAAATGTGGACACCCCTCACAGTTTAAGAGAAAAGGCTAAAGAGGCTTTAAGAAGCTGCCGATGCCCCAAAACACCTGCTTTCTCTCCCACCTTCCCCGAATAACTGTTACCATGCATGCTTGATCCTGCCTGTCACTGATTAATGAACTGACAGCTGCTGACAAATGTTCTGGCTGAGCGAGTTCCTGCTCCCACACTCGATAAATAATTGTCAGCACAGGTCTGTGCATGTTCTGCACTCAGACACCTCTATGTGCACCTGTGCCCATTCTAAAGCAGCACTGTTGCATTATTCTTAGACAATACATTCCCACACGGACTGACCGTGTCTGCGTCTATCCCTGTAGCTACATAGTCCAGAATCACACCAAGCAAAATGGTTTGCAGTTTGGAACAGACACTGAAGCACTAAAGCTTTCAGCAAACATTTATCCTGACCTTCAGTAACCTGACCATGTGCTCTTAACCCTCTAAATGGCCCAGGGCCGAAAGGTTTGCTGCTCACTTCTATAAGCTAAGAATAACTCAGCCAGTCCCTGTAGTTACTTAGTAACTTATTTTATTTAACTGTAACTTATTTGAGCCTTATATTAGCCACGCCCTTGTGTTTTAGAGCAAGAAGTGAGGCTGCATCCCTGTCCCTCATGGCCACATGGTGAGCAGTTAGATCCCATGGGACCCAAAGCCTGAAAATCAGTGTGGAATATTAAGAAAGTCACTACCGAAACCGATTTTGTGCAGTTTAGAATTTTTTTATGTGAAAAATAACATGATCTTTTGTGTGTACAGCTGTTTAAAGTCGTGAATACACATCATGTCCTGCCTGCTCCGTGTTTGAGTGGTGTTATGATTGTTTTAGTAGTGGCAAAATGGAATTTTCAACCAGTTGTTTTAATAAAATAAAGTTAAAGGTTCACTCAAAGCAAAAGGATTTCAGTTTCAGTGAGTTAAGTGGATTTTTTTTAGTCCTAAATGTGTTTTCAAGAGTGATTTTAAACCAGTTCAGTATATCCAAATATCACCACTCTCAGGTGGATCCCCCTTTTCAATCTACACAGAAACTACACAAAAAGCCATTCTGATGTCTGACCTAAACATACAATTAAAGTTTAAAGGGTTCCTACATTTTGCACCTTCCTCTAATGATATTTGTTGCATTTATTCCACCTCATTCAAAAAAGCAGTCCAGGTTGAATTGAGCTAGGCAGTGGACAGTTTACATACTATATCAAACACTCTTATTTCAAAGAAACGAGGAAAATTCTGTTTCTTTAATAACAAAAAAGCTATATTAATATACAGTAACTTTAATAAATAATAGTATATACAAATATAATGTATATACATACATATATATGTATGTATGTATAATTGTAACTTCACAGGACAAGGTAAAAATATATTCGACTAAAATGTAAGTCAATGGAACCTTTTTGGAACTTTTTTCCAAGTAGTTTTAAGTCATCTCTTTTGGTCCAATCATCATGGAATTCACATATAGTATATAAGATTATGGGTATTTTCAAATTATGTCAAAAACTGAAAAACGACAAAAATGGAGATACAGGATTTTGTTCCGACAGCAGCGATACACATGTATGTATGTATATATACACACTATTATTTTTTACATTTACTATATATTAATATATTATATATAATATATAATATAATATAATAGTATATAATAGTAATAATAGTGTGTTTCACTTCAAAAATTCCATTTGTTTCCAACGTTTAGCCCACTTATAGCTCAGAGTTCCTGTTTGTCAAAGATTTCTCCGAATTCAAAGACAAGTATGTGACTTATGCCTCTATTATATCTTATCTCAGCTACTCTGATCTTCGCCACAAATATTCTGAATGTCTGAGAATGAATGAAAAAGCAAACAGCGACACTTTGAGTCAGTTTCACATAAGAAAGCTAATATCATGACTAATATTTACCCATTTTTTCCATACAGTGTAATGGTGCTGTGCTCAGAGATTGTCAAAAGGTTCTGATTTATGACCTGCTGGCTTAAGAGCAACTTACCTGTCCAGGTTATGAATATAAGCTGGTCTGAATGAAAAGCTAAACGTTCCCCAGCCCCTCGCTGCAGTTCCCTCAACCTGCCTGTGGGTGTTGTCTGCAGTTCGAGGTAAAGCCTGAAGCAAAACGTTCATGGCCGTTATGATTCAAAACTCACTCTGCTTCAGCTCAGACTAATAACCTGAAATCATATAAATGTATTTACTCATGAAGACGCTTTTTCTTTGATGATTGGCCAGAACACAAGCATGACTCCAACATCAATGCAATCAAACGACCACACCTAAACAAACGAGCCGCGAGATGCAGAAACTGAAGGACATTTATTGCTATTTATCTTTGTGCTTCTCAGTTATTTGCTCAGTCACAGAGGAATTTAAGAGCCTCTTTCCAAACTGAGGACTGTTTTGATAAAGGCACATGAATCACTCTGAAACGCAAAAGGCTTTCATCTGTACTTGATAAATAAAATGTGATTTTTACCGAAGGCCATCGATGCCTGCATATGCGTATGTATACGGCATCGAGCAAAAGTCTTAGGTCATCAGAAAATGATGTGTGAAGATATTTACTTGGGCAGTAACATTTATTTGTTCAAAAACACAAACATTAGAATAAAAATAAATAAAACAAAAATGTCGGGAACACAAACTGTAATTATCTACCAAATATAATCACAAGTTTACTGACCGTGACACATTCCTCTCACATTTTACTGTATGGATGTTTATTTGTATTTATTCAAATGTTTTACTTTCCAGATAATCAGTTTTACTCTGCTTCATTCATTTCACTTTCAATCAAAAGCCCCATTAAGTCTGGATTAGTCATTTTTCAGGAGAGATTTCAGAGCAGATTAGATATGACAATCCACTTCCATAATAAAAAAGAAAGTTAACCCTCTATTACAAGCATTATGAGAGCAATTAGAATACATATATATATATATATATATATATATATATATATATATATATATATATATATAATTCCAAAAAATATTCTGTTTACTTTTCTTGCATAACATGATCCTTGATTTATTTTCTCTGACCCGTTTATTAATTTCAAGAACATAAAAAAAAACAATAATGTGTGCAGGGATCCTTTTGGACTATGTTGCCCTGAGGCAACATTGTGTGACACTGGGAAGAGCTGTGTTACCTGAAGTGATGAGACCTGGCTAAATCCAGTACACTGTTGCACAATGTTGCTTCTAGGCAACAAAACTATTTGTGCAATTTCTCATGACAGAAAAGTGGTAGTGAACATTAAAAAAGGTTTAAATGTGTGCACTAAGAGATAGTAAACCATGACCTAGTACATGGTTTTTATTGACTTCCTCAAACTCCTCCATTTATTGTTAACCCCATTGTTGTCTTTAAATGTATATAATGTTGCAAAGTGAGGAAAATCAGTTTGTTGCCCTGAGGTAACATGAGATAATTGTTGAAAGCCAGAGGCGTAGAGTCGGGAGTTCTTCACACCACGTCGTTCATCTTTACATGTTAACATCACACACACAGTCTCGAAATCCCCAAAACTTAGAGTGCAGCTTTAAATATGCACTATATTTCCAAAAGTATTCGCTCGTCTGGCTTCACATGCATATAAACTTGAGTGAAATCCCATTCCTACTCCATAGGGTTTAATATGATGTCGGCCCACCCTTTGCAGCTATAACAGCTTCAACTCTTCTGGGAAGGTTTTCCACAAGGGTTAGGAGTGTTTATGGGAATTTTTGACCGTTCTTCCAGAAGCGCATTTGTGAGGTCAGACACTGATGTTGGACGAGAAGGCCTGGCTCACAGTCTCCGCTCTAATTCATCCCAAAGGGGTTCTATGGGGTTGAGGTCAGGACTCTGTGCAGGCCAGTCAAGTTCTTCCACACCAAACTGGCTCATCCACGTCTTTATGGACCTGCTTTGTGCACTGGTGTGCAGTCATGTTGGAACAGGAAGGGGCCGTCCCCAAACTGTTCCCACAAAGTTGGGAGCATGAAATTGTCCAAAATCTCTTGGTGCTGAAGCTTTAAGAGTTCCTTTCACTGGAACTAAGGGGCCGAGCCCAACTACTGAAAAACAACCGCAAACCTTAATCCCCACCATAATTTTATATACCTGTGGCTATGGAAGTGACTGGAACATCTGAATTCCAGATGGGTGATTGAATACTTTTGGAAATATAATGTATGTTTTCTGATCTTTTTCTACAAGTTAAAAAAATGAATAACCATTATTGAAGATCCATTTTGGCTGGAGGGTAACAGTGTAACACAGGTTACCATATAACACACAATGAGGAAACATATCAGAGAGCACACCCGCCCCATATGACATTCCATACTTATTACTTATGTTTCTTAATATTTTCTCGATTCAAGTCTGAAGTCATCAAATTCATGATTTGAGTCGGACTCGAGTCATATGGATTGTTTGCCTATATGCCTATTTCAGAAGACAAGGGAATCTGAAGTTCACCTCCATAAACTGGAAACAAGCGAACCATCAACAGCATCAATGCTCCCTCGCTCAGCACTTCAACTCTTACTGGAGAAACTCACCAGGCGAACTGACCATTTTATGACAGCAGGACAAAAGAAACACAGCATCTCTGTCTGACCAACAGATTCTACAGATAAAATAAGTGCAACATTCACCACAAGGCTGAAGTTGGACTTGTTATTCACCAGCTTCATATTGGAATTTGACATTCCATCTAAATAGTGCAACAGAAATGTGGAATGCAAACTTGTTTTTTTATGAAGTTCATCAAATAAAAATGAATAATAAAACAAATGAATAGGCAGCCATACACTGCTAATGTGCTGTCATTAAAAGGCCATAGTGCTGTTACCATTATTCAGTGTTATGGCCTTAAATTAGCTGAAGAATGCAGACTGACACGTTTAGGACTCAAAGCTTAGAGCTATTGACTTGGGACTCATCTGTACTGACTCGGGACTTGAATTGTGACTAGACTACCTTGACTTGGCACTTGAGTATGAAGACTTGAGACTTGTTACTTGCAACTTAGTAACTTGCCCCCACCTCTGATATATAATACCAAATATAATAATTATAATTTTCCTAAGGATTAAGTGTTTGGACATATGTGCTGCAAATTAATTTCAGTCTAGTCCATCAAAATGTGCTGAATTATGAGCTGCCCGACTCTTAGTCTCTTAGCTTAGTCCAGCTAACGGAATTCTGACCCGTTACACAGGGAAGATAATCTGAGATCGGGTAACGTGTCTTACTCCCTCCACAGACAAAGAGTGGGATTGTCCTGCCTTCACGCACGTCTTATTGAGAAGGTGATTCAGCAGTTTTTTCTCAAGGTTAATGGGAGAAATGCACATATGAGACACTAGCGGAGTCCCATTTCAGCCTGAAAACCCCTGTGTTCCTGCACAATGACAGCTACAAAGCAAACCTTAGTATAAAGCCCAATTGTCCTGAAACTCAAACCTTAACATTTCTTAGTTACAAAGTGCAAAAAGCTAAAAATTTAGAGTAATGTAGGGTGCTGGTGATTTTTTCTGGGAAAAAAAAATTTCTGGGAATTTGTCTTATAATAAAAAACAGCAATAAACATCATCCTGCTTCCCAAACCTATTGCATTATGTAGATGCCAGCATTAACAGAAGCACCCAGCAGTTTGGTTCCACAATCATAAGCATTCCATTCTATTTCATTTAACGTCAGTCTGTAAGATAATTCATAAAAGATGCTGAATAATTACTTATAGGTACTGAATAGTGTATAGAAGGTACTCAATAACTCAAAATAGTAACTGAATAATTAATAGTAGCTATTGAATCAGCAATTGTAGCAGATGATGAATAATTCATAGTAGCTACTGAATAATTTATTGTAGTTGCTGAATAATTTGTAGTAGTTACTAAATAATTCATTGTAGATACTGAATTATCCATAGTAGTTACTAAGTAATTTCTAGTAGCTACTGAGTAATTCATTGTAGATACTGAATAATTCATAGTAGTTACTAAATGATTTCTAATAGCTACTGAATAACTCATAGTAGCTACTGAATAATTCATGGTAATTGCTGAATAATTTGTAGTAGTTACTAAATAATTAATTGTAGATACTGAATAATTCATAGTAGTTACTAAGTAATTTCTAGTAGCTACTGAATAATTCACTGTAGATACTGAATAATTCATAGTAGTTACTAAATGATTTCTAATATCTACTGAATCGTTTATAATAGCTACTGAATAATTCATAGTAGCTACTGAATATTTTTTTTTTTAGGAATGTTTACTACATATTAAATAATGCATAGTAGTTGTTAAATAATTTCTAGCAGATACTGAAAGTAGCTACTGAATAATTCTGTAGAAGTGAGTGAATAATTCATCGTAAATATTAATTATTTGAACTAAACCCCAAATAAGTTAAACTAGTCCCTTAATAAATTAGTTTGCAGTTTTAGGGCTCCCTTGAAAAACAACACAAGAGCACTAGCATATTTCCACCATTAAGGTGCCTTAGACTGCTAGTTGTTTGGATTCGACCGTGCCACCTGATGGTAAAAAAAGTGACAGAGGGTCCCTTTTTGTTCTTATACCAATGCAAAAATGATGCCATCGTGGTCTGACTCCACCTTCGAACTTCTTCTATAAAGAAGGTAGAATCTGTTTCTCTCCCTCTCTCGCTCCCTCTCTCAACCCTCTCTCCCTCCCTCCCTCACCATTCTCCCTTTAAGAAAGCTTCATCCACTGCTGGGAGTCTAATATCGCCCCACTATCTTCCAGGGCTGCATCAGGGACACAGAGGACCTCAGTCTGCGGAACTCTTGGGACGATGGCTTCAGCCGGCCTGGAGATCCTGGGCATGATTCTGGCCGTGGCCGGCTGGCTGGGAGTGATGGTGGCCTGCTGCTTGCCCATGTGGCGTGTGGCGGCGTATGTAGGCCAGAACATTGTGATCACACAGGTGGTCTGGGAGGGCCTATGGATGAGCTGCGTGGTCCAGAGCACGGGGCAGATGCACTGTCAAATCTACGACTCTATGCTGGGGCTCCCCGAGGACCTCCAGGCGGCCCGTGCCCTCACTGTGGTCTCCACATTCATCGGGGTGGTGGGCATCGCTCTCGCAGTGGCAGGGGCCAAGTGCACCAACTGCACATCGGATGCATCCAATAAGCCGCGCATCATGCTGGGCTCCGGAGGGGCGTTCATCGGGGCCGGCCTGCTGCTGCTGGTGGCTGTGTGCTGGACGGCCAACACCATCATCCTGGACTTCCATGACCCGCTGCTGCAGGAGACCCAGAAGAGGGAGTTCGGGAACTCGCTGTACTTCGGCTGGGGCGCCTCCTGCCTACTGATCCTAGGGGGAGCCATACTGTCCTGCTCGTGTCCTTCCAGAGGACGCCCTGCATCGGCCAGAGCAAATTACTCCACGGTGAAATCCATGGCTGCGACTGGATATGACAAAAGGGACTATGTCTGAGTGGTCTTTATGCTTGTTTAAAAGCAGTCTAGGTCAGCAAATGAGACACAGGCAAGAGACGTGCATTCAGAGTGCTGGAACGTGCACTAAATGCCACCAAGATATCTGTGATGTATAAATTAATGATACCGGTAGAACTATGGAAGTCATGTAGAGTCAATACTGCTTAACTGACAGTCAGGAGGTTCATACCTGATCTTTCATTGGGGTCCTAAATGAAATATACATGTGACATAATATACTTTGTGGCTAGATTTGGACAGAATGACACTAAACTCTTCAGCCACTTACAGGAGAATTTTACTGATTTTCCCAATATCTTGTATGTTTAAATGGTTCAGATGTGAAGAAAATCCTTCTGAATGGTTTAATTTGAAATGCTTTACTGTTCACAGTGGCGGTGATAGAAACCAGACGTCTGCCTTTAAATGCTACCTCGATTGAAATGTTCATGAATGCACTGCCTGTAGGCCATCGTTTCATGATATGTTGGAGGTGTAGGTTCACTGGTCATTAAGAGATAGTAAATAAAATGCCTATATTTGTGTTGGAGACATGGCAACCCCCAGTTCCTATCACCACCACTGTAAAGAAGTCTGAGTTTTTCTGCAATGAAGCATTTCAGCTGAAACCACCCTGAATGACTTGCTTTACATCTCAACAATTTAATAATAGGACATTTTCTTGAAAAATAAGCCAAAGGTTTAATCTAATTGATGGCATTTTGCATCACAATAACTGTTCCACATTCATTTGTCAAAAAAGCATCAACTGTTACTCGTAGGTGCATCCATACGGTTAAAGGCCAAAACAAGGCTTAGTAATGTAAACATTATTTGAAAGCAATAAAGTTCTTATCAGAGACCAATCAGCATATGAATGCCTTCTGGAATGATTTTTTTCCTTCTCCAAGAGTTCCCAACTGTGGAAGAAACAGGAAACCTGAGACTCCGCAAAGCTAAGCTAGCTAGGCTAAGAAACAAAGGATGCTCACTGCAAAGTGCCCCATATCTTTTGAAATCTACCCAGCTTTTAAGGAGCTGCGGCACATTCAAAATTAGCCCCTCTGCTTCACTGTAGACGCGACAATGTGGCCGTTGTTCTGGGACCTTCTGCTACTCCTTTGTGTTCAGGGAGCGTAACTGAAACTGGCCACTGTGAGATGAAAGCACCTGCTAGGTGGATACCTCTCTGGGCCCAGGTCCTCAATAGCTTCATTGATCGCTGAAGCTAACATTTAAGCCCAGTGGCTGTGGCATTTCTTTGTTCATGAAAATCAGCTAAAAATGAGCTTTTTAGTTGACATAAGTGCTTACGATGACGTGAAAGCAGAGGAATTTGACAAGTATGAGGAGAAAGGAACTTTTGTCTTCTAATTGTCTTCATAAGTATTGTCTCAAAAAAGGCAAGAAGGACAAAGGAGTTTAGAGGACCATGAAATTCAATTCTGTTTAACTTTATTGTTATTATACAATAAAGCGAAACATGTTCAGGCAACTTCTCTTCACAATGAGAATACTAGAATATATATATATATATATATATATATATATATATATATATATATATATATATATATATACAAAACCTTGTATCTCCATTTTTGTTTTGATTTTTAGTTAGTTTTTGACATAATTTGATGCCTTTTGCCCTTAATGTTATATGTAAATTTCATGATGGAAGGACTTCCACAAAATTATGTGGAAAAAATACAGGTTCCATTAATGTACATTAAAATGAAAGCAGGTTTTTTCCTTGTCCTATAAAGTTAGCATTTTGTTTTTGACACAAGGCTTTGATCCGACAACAGTGATATGTAGACACTATACTACCAAATGTTTTCACTCACTCATCCAAATAATTGAGTCCAGGTGTTCCAGTCACTTCCATAGCCACAGGTGTATAAAACCAAGCCCCTAGGCCTGCAGACTGCTTCTACAGACATTAGTGAAAGAACGGGTCACTCTCAGGAGGAGTACCGCGATCGGACTCCACCTGTGCAACAAATCCAGTTGTGAAATTTCCTCACTACTAAATATTCCACAGTCAACTGTCAGTGGTCAGGACTCTAGAGCAGTGGAGACGTGTTCTCTGGAGTGACCAATCACGCTTCTCCGTCTGGGAATCCGATGGACCAGTCTGGGTTTGGTGGTTGCCAGGAGACGGTACTTGTCTGACTGCATTGTGCCAAATGTAAAGTTTGGTGGAGGGGGGATCATGGTGTGGGGTTGTTTTTCAGGAGTTGGGCTCGGCCCCTTAGTTCCAGTGAAAGGAACTCTTAATGCTTCAGCACCAAGAGATTTTGGACAATTTCATGCTCCCAACTTTGTGGGAACAGTTTGGGGACGGCCCCTTCCTGTTCCAACATGACTGTGCACCAGTGCACAAAGCAGGTCCATAAAGACGTGGATGAGCCAGTTTGGTGTGGAAGAACTTGACTGGCCTGCACAGAGTCCTGACCTCAACCCCATAGAACACCTTTGGGATGAATTAGAGCGGAGACTGTGAGCCAGGCCTTCTTGTTCAACATCAATATCTGACCTCACAAATGCGCTTATGGAAGAACAGTCAAAAATTCCCATAAACACTCCTAACCCTTGTGGAAAGCCTTCCCAGAAGAGTTGAAGCTGTTATAGCTGCAAAGGGTGGGCCAACATCATATTAAACCCTATGGATTAAGATTTTGATGTCACTCAATTTCATGTGCGTGTGAAGGCAGACGAGTGAATACTTTTGGCAATATAGTGTACATATATATATATATATATATATATATATATATATATATATGTACACTATGGAGAGGTGGTCAAGACGACTTGCTGAAGTGCAGACCGAGCATCAGAACGGGGAAGAAAGGGGATTTAAGGGGCTTTGAACGTGGCGTGGTTGTTGGTACCAGACGGGCTGGTCTGAGTATTTCAGAAACTGCTGATCTACTGGGATTTTCACGATCAACCATCTCTAGGGTTTACAGAGAACGGTCAGAAAAAGAGGAAATATCCAGTGAGCGGTCAGTTGTGTGGACGAAAATGCCTTGTTGATGTGAGAGGTCAGAGGAGAACGGTCAGACTGGTTCCAGATGATAGAAAGGCAGCAGGAACTCAAATAACCAACCAGAATCTCTGAGGAACGTTTCCAACACCTTGTTGAAAGTCTGACACGAAGAATTAAGGCAGTTCTGAAGGCAAAAGGGGGTCCAGCCTTATTACCTAATAAAGTGTCCCTCGAGTGTATATACATATACGTAATGTGTGTGCATATAATACATTTTAAAGAATTCCAAGCCCCCCATAGTCATGTGTAAAGGATAAGTGCCATATTTTGAGTTAGAAAACATGTTTTTCTGAAATCTTAACTGCTATAATCTGTACATGACAATGAAATATATTAATTAAATGACATAAAGAAAACAAATGGCAATTGAATATTACAAAATATGTATTGAAAGTTATTTTGAAATAAAAGTCACACTGATGACATCACTCAACTTCCTTTCACCTGTTTTCTGAGGATCTATGAAGAAAAGCACACGGTGAGTCCACTGTGTCTTTCAGTTCTCAGAGATTTTCTCATTTAGCTCATGATTTCATATGAAGCTTTTAGCTGAAGTCACTGGTGCGACTGACTTTATTCTGAGGTAATTGTGAAAAAATCGAATGCAAATGGATAAAATTCCTTATTTTAGTGGATGTTCAATGATTGCCAGCATGTGGTTTGATGCTCTGTAGCAGCCATTCTGTAAAATGCATGTTTCATTAAAAATGTCTCTGGTGTTTCCATGAGAAATGAGAATCGGTAACACCAGTGACTCCTGCGGACGTATATATGAAGCACAGTAGACAATAATGTGCTGGTGAATGAACAGTGTGTGCAAAACATGTGACGATCTCAGAGGTAGTGAGTGATCTGGTGGGAGCTGTGTGTGTGTGTGTGTGTGTGTGTGTGTGTGTGTGTGTGTGTGTGTGTGTGTGTGTGTGGAGGGGGGGCGGTCTGAGCTGATACTGCTGGCTTTCCTCAGACATCTTTTACTGTAAATGTGTGGGTGGGAGGGCAGCTGCAGTGATGGAGTGGGCAGTTTGATGGAGTTGGGCAGGGCCTTCTGTCCTGTAGCAGTGGAGCTGCTGTACCAGACTGTGATAAGCTGGTCAGGCGGCTCTCCACTGTGGACCTGTAGAAGCTGCAGAGAAGCTGACGTGGCAGGTTGACTCTCCTCAGACTCCTGAAGAAATTAAGGTTTTTGACAAGATGTGACGTGTTGGCTGACCAGGTGAGACTGACCAGGTGCTATGTGAACTCAGTGGAATTTAAAGCACTTCACTCTTTCCAGCATGGTGCCCTTGATACTCTCCCTCAAATCAACGGTCATCTTTGGTTTTGCTCACATTGAGGGAGAGATTGCTGTCAGTGCTCCACCGTGAAGAGTTTCACCTCCTCTCTGACGCTTCCACTCTGTTGTTAGTGATGCGGCCCACTACTGTGAACTGGATGATGATGTTTGAGTTGTGAAATTATCCAGTGCTAAAAAATAGAAAGCGAGCCAAATCACACATATAGTAGTTGAACTTGGACACAATGCTACTTTCAGTCCTTCTATGCTAAACAAAGAGATTTCATTTGCTAAAACAGTTTCAAAGGCACCATACAAACGAACAATCAAGTTTGTTAGAACTCACCACTTACAATGCAGAATTGATAAACATGCTGTTGCTAATTTAGCATTTAGTTGAATTTACATGTCTAGCTCAAGTACATAGTGTGGACACAAGCATCTCTTACATGGTTTGCTCCATAATTAAAGTCAAACTGAACACTTGAGAAAAAATCTCTTAAAGTCGCACTGAACACACAAGAAAAATCTCTTAAAATCACACTGAACGCATGAGAAAAATCTCTTAAAAACACACTGAACGCATGAGAAAAATCTCTTAAAATCACACTGAACGCATGAGAAAAATCTCTTAAAAACACACTGAACGCATGAGAAAAATCTCTTAAAATCACACTGAACGCATGAGAAAAATCTCTTAAAAACACACTGAACGCACAAGAAAAATCTCTTAAAATCACACTGAAGACATGAGAAAAATCATTTAAAATCACACTGAACACATTAGAAAAAGCTCTTAAAATCACACTGAAGACATGAGAAAAATCATTTAAAATCACACTGAAGACATGAGAAAAATCATTTAAAATCACACTGAACACATTAGAAAAAGCTCTTAAAATCACACTGAAGACATGAGAAAAATCATTTAAAATCACACTGAACACATTAGAAAAAGCTCTTAAAATCACACTGAAGACATGAGAAAAAGCTCTTAAAATCACACTGAAGACACAAGAAAAATCATTTAAAATCACACTGAACGCACAAGAAAAATCTCTTAAAATCACACTGAAGACATGAGAAAAATCATTTAAAATCACACTGAACACACAAGAAAAATCATTTAAATTCACACTCAACATGAGATAAACCTGTTTAAATCACACTGAACAGACAAGAAAACTCTCACATTTTTTCTACCCTTCTACTGACGTAAGATTAGTGTAGATGAACAGAGAGCACTCCTCACTGCTCACCTGCTCACTCTACAGCTTTTTAGTAGGGTTTGGGTCAGGGGACAAGGATGAATCAACAAAGCTTGATTCTATGCTCTTTGAACTATTTCTACGTGGATCTGTATGTATGTTTTGGATGGCTGTCTCGCTGGAAGATCTGACCATGACCCAGTTTTAGCTTTTTGGCAGAGGCAGCCAGATTTTCATTTTAAATCTCCTGGTAATTCATGGAGTCCATGATCTAATGTAGCCTAACAAGGTTCCCAAAGACTTTGGAGGAAAATTAACACCAAAATATCCAGGATCCTCCACCACACCTAACAGTGGGGAAGTGTTTTTTTTGTGTAACTGTCCTTCTTTTTATGCCAAACCCATCTTGAGAAAAGGTTTTTTTTTCTGACACACCAAAAAAAACAGGTTTGGAGACCTCAAAATCTACCATCACCTGTAAATCTCCAACTGTGATACTAGGAGACATTTCTAATCATCTTCCTTACTGTGTGTGGGCGTGAAATAAACATGCATTCTGTTCCAGAGAGGTTCACTACAGCTCTGTTGGTTTTAAATGTCTTCATTACTGGCCTAACAGGAAATTTATGTGTTTTCATTACTTTTTTATAGCCTTTGTCTGATTTATAAAAGCCAACACACTTTTATCTTGATTCATTTTGTGTATCCTCTGATTTTCCACATGTTAACACCTTAAAAACCCAGGCTTGCTACAGACTAAGGCTTATTACACATTTAGAAGTGTGTAATAAAACTTTGGGCCCTGGCCATTTAAAGAGTTAATGAATAAGGGACCGTGGCCTTTGTGTCACCTTGTGTCAACACAGCTTAAGAGTTTTCGAATACTCAGGCCAACTCAAAGTGATAGTAACAATAGTAATAATAATAATAATAATAATAATAATAATAATAATAATAATAATATCTTTATTTATAGAACACTTATCACACTGGTGGCAGCCATTGTGCTTTACACAGCTGTTTCTGAGCTCATGTAAGCCTTTTTAAAGTAACTTTCAGGCACTTTCTTCCTTACTTCTACAGTGACTTATAGAAAATATAGAAAATTTCTGATGAGAAAGATTTGGGACACATTTGTGTTCAAACCTTTCATCACCAGGTCCAGAATGTGGCCTAGCTTGTAGGTCGAGCTGCACACATGCTGCTTCAAACGGAATTTCTCTAGCAGTCAAATGAATTGTAATGCATTGCTGTCTGGTGGATTATCAATATGTTGATAAATAAATGGGAAGGTGCTTCAGTTGCATAGTTTTCTAGTGGTGCCAATACTTTTTGTTGTGTTTTCTCAAACTATATTTTTATACTTTCATTAAAGGTTAGATTTCCACACTTTTACTCTTTGGATTCTGGGTTCTGTTTTTCTTTAGTTTCCTTAAAATGTCCTAAATATAAGTAAAGTGACCAGCGCATAAAGTGTTAAAGTAGGCCACCAGGAACCTTGTACATGGCCTTGATAAGTGGAACGGACACTAAGTATTTATGTTTTCTGACACAGAAACAAAGACGTGAGCTGTGATTGCGCTTTGGCCATGTGACAGACTGTTTGCTCCACTTTTCAGTCATCCATCTGGTCTTCCTTCAAGGAACCGTACCATTCAGAAGAGTTTCCTTTAGCATTTCATGTCAACAAATGAATCATCACATTATTACCCAGCATAGATCCTGATATGACACTTTTATGTGACTTTGGTCTGCATAGCTGACTCCGCTTTTATAATAAAACGCCCCACTTGCGGTTGTTCATGTTTGCAGACCCTCCCTCCCAGGTCATACTTGTCTCCTGAGGTTTTGTTCGTTTTGTGGTTTAAGTGTAACCTACCAGTTATCCTTTAACCAGACGCCCCTGGGCCCTGGTTATCAATTCACTTCCCTTGTGTTGGGCAGAACATTGAATCATTACAGAAGTTTCCATGCCAAGGTTAAACTAGGAGGGGAAAACTTTATTTTGAAAAGTTTGACCAATCCCCATGAGGCCTCGTCCGTCAAAACCCCACCTTCCCCTGCGGAGATAGTTATAAAGCATTGGGCCACTGCTGAGAACCTCCCTCAGTTTATGATATCTCTGGTGGAGTGAAGCACTTTTCAAGGGTACAGAATGGTGGCTTTGGGTTTAGAGATACTGGGCGTCACCTTGGCGACTCTGGGGTGGATCATTGCCCTCATATCCTGCGTCTTGCCCATGTGGAGGGTCACAGCCTTCATCGGCTCCAACATCGTGACTGCGCAGATCATATGGGAGGGAATCTGGATGAGCTGCGCCGTCCAGAGCACGGGGCAGATGCAGTGCAAGGTCTACGATTCCATGCTGGCCCTCAGCTCAGACCTGCAGGCCGCCCGAGCTTTGTGCGTGATCTCCATAGTGCTTGGGGTGCTTGGAGTTCTGGTCTCCGTGGTAGGGGCCAAGTGCACTAACTGCATCGACGAGGAGGGAACCAAGGCCAAAGTGATGATCGCCGCCGGAGTGACATTCATTTGCGCCGCCGTCATGCAGATAATCCCGGTGTCCTGGACAGCCCATGCTATCATAGTGAATTTCTACAGCCCGGTGGTGACAGAGGCGCAGAAGCGAGAGATAGGCGCCTCTCTCTACCTGGGATGGGCGGCCGCAGCTCTGTTGCTCATAGGGGGAGCGATTCTGTGCTGCAGCTGCCCCCCACGGGAGGAGAAAAGGTACGCTCCACCGAGCAGGATGGTTTACTCCACCACCAGATCCGCAGCTCCCAGTGGCTACGACAGAAGGGATTATGTCTGAGCCAAAGCTTTGCCAAGAGAGATCTTTGGTAAGAGTCTAGCCTTCTACCTGCTTTCATCAGACTGATAACATCCTGACCTAAAAGAGAACATAGTGTGCACTGGAGCACTGTGTGTTTGGACGCAGGAGCGCATATAGGCTGAATAGTCTGTTTCTGTCGTTGTTGACGTCCAAAGGTCATTTAGAGGAGTCGTTCTGTATATTTTGTCTCTGGTTGCATATTAACTGTACAGCAAGGTGGCTATCACAATTGTAAAGTGGCTTAATTTCACTTTATCTTTCAGCGGATGGGAAATTAAATGTGGTATCATGTTTGTATGTTTTATTCCACAATGGTAGAACTATTACATGTTGTTTTTTTAAAAGGCCAAGTAAAACTGTATATGTGTCTTTGTATTAAAATTCATGCCTGTTAAATATGTTCTGTATCATAGTTAAATAAACAACTGTTTCCTAAAATGACTGCTGTTTTAAATGTATAAAGAACTGGGATCGGGCTTAAGCACTATTACTTTTACCATCTTTTAAAGCACAATTCCACCAACTTTCCACAATTTCAGTGTAATTCGGTGGTTGGGACATAAAGAAAGTCTTTCGGGGTGGTTTGATGTGAAATGCAGCGTTTCAGGGAAACTCACAATCTCACATTTCTTCACAGAGTTGGTGATAGGAATGAGGCGTTGTGATAAAACATAACTCATCGCCATGACTACAGCACAAATATAGACATTTTATCACTGTCCAAAACGACCAGTGAACCTACACGTGTCTTCTGAGTGTTTCCGTGGAATATTGATGACGGTGAAATAGTGTAAAATCTGAAAAAAATCTGAAGTTTTCTTTAGAGACTATTTCTCCTAATGCCCCACATATACACTTCTGTAAAACAATGTGTCAAACAACATGTTTACTGTATGCAAGGGAGCATTTAGAGGCCTTTAGACGTCTCGTTCCCATCACCACCATTATGATCAAATCAGGGTTTCTCTATAATGGAGCGTTTCACATCATAGCACTCGCAATTTCTTTGTTTACATCTTGACAATGAAATTTTGCAGAAATTTTGAAAAATCAGTGGGCTTCCATTTATCTACTGAATTGCCTCATTTGCAGACCCTGATGCTATAAAATGTGTCTTAATAACACGATTTAAAATTGTCTTTCAAACCAAACATTAATTTTATCAGCCGTGGCGTTTGATGCCATCATCCTAATTTATTTTTTAAAATGTAGGTAATAAATGCAGCCACTTTCAGCCTCAGCCATAAATCAGGCTTCATAAAATGTCCAAAAAATCTGAAAGATGTGGAATCTAGGAAGCCTAACAAGCCTCCAAGTCTTCAATAATGAGGTGCTGAGTTGGATCCTCTGTCAGTGTAGTTATCTGCCCACCTCTCAGGTCTATTAGCTTTCTGTACAAGAATCTTGCCTTTGTTAGGGCCTTAATCCAACTGTCCAAACCACCCTGGGACAATGAAGCTGTTTCAGGGCAGGAGGACTGAGGCTGGCTGTGGAATGTCAGGGAAGCGCGCTATCTGAGTTTCTGGGCCGTGTCCGAAGCCCATTCCTGTAGTTAAAGCAGTGAAGTGATGAGCAAACACCCATGAGATCCTCAAACATAGAAGGGGTCCTAGGGGTCACGTTTCGGGAAGGTAAGAGCGGGTTAGTGAAAACATGGATTGTTCTTGAAAGGAGAAGTAAACATGTCTGGATAACTCAGTGGTTAGGATATAAAGAAACTCGTTGAGAGTGGTTTGATGTGAAATGGTTGATTGTAGAGACAATTTTGCTCCACACTCTCAAAACAGATTGTTCTTCAGAGGTTCTTTGGTAAAGAAAATGATTCTATATTGAACCATCCACTCTAAAGAAACATTTGCGTGCTCAAATAGTTCTTTTAATGGTGAAATGGATCTTCAGATTGTGAATCTTTTGAGTTTTTCACTTTTTGACATAATTTTAAAATGCGTGTTGTCCTTTATGTTGTGTGGAAATTTCATGATGAATAGACAAAAAGAAACGGCCCAAAATGACCTGGAAAAAATTCTGGTTCCATTGACTTACATTAAAAGTAAAGTAGGTTTTTTCCTTCTCCTGTAAAGTTACCATTTTGGAGATACAAGGTTTTGTTCCGACAACAGCGATATGGTTCTGTACAGCTTGACGTTGTGACAGCAGCAGAACCCTTTTTGGTGATGTAAAGAACCATTTTTAAGAAGGTTCTTTTGAGAACCATATACCACACGTTCTCTGTTATTTGGAAGAACCATTTCACCATGTAATTTTAGTCATGGTTCTGAAGAGATCCATTTCTTTTACCAAATAACTCTTAAAGAACCATCTTTTTCAGTGTGTACCACACAAATATAGCCATTTTATGTGCTGCCCAAAACCACCAGTGCACCTCCACGTGTCTTCACGTTTTGTATGGATGCTGATGATGACAAAATAGTGGAAAATTTGAAATAAAATCATTTTTCTTTGGGGACTATTTTTCCTCATAACCTCTCAAAGACCTCTCTAATAATCTCAGTCATCAGGTAATGAATTCATAACCATTTCATGTAGGAACTTTCTGTGAAGGAGCTGTAAGAGGTGGACGTCTGGTTCCTATCACCACCACTGTGAACAGTTCTGACTCAGTAAGTTTCTCTAGAACAGAGAGTTTCACACCAAACCGCTCTGAATGACTCTGTTTAGATCTTAACCCTATTCATTTTGCAGAAAATGTGAAAAAAATGTGGAATTCCTCTTTAACACATAGAAAGGGATCCTGAAAAGTAAAGGGAAAAGCAAATTCTCACATAAACAATATACGAGTACATATACAGGCAATGCTGACAAACTAGTTCAGATCCAGACATACATAGACTGTCCATATTTTGGGAAGCACACCTCATACCTTGGCACATATTTGAGCCCATGGTCCTGAACCATCTAAAGAATTTATGGAATGTCGAGGTTACTACAGCTTCCTTTATGCCACAATTCACAACTCAGGTCTCTGGAGGGTGAGTCAGAGTTGCATCTCGAGTCTTTGGAGCAGAAGTCAGAGTCAGCTTGAGTCTCTGAGATCAAGTCACAATAACACCTCAAGTCAAATTTCATGTTTTTGAGGTGCAAGTCAGAGTCATGCCTTGAGTCTCTGAAATGTGAAATAAGAAATAACACCTCGAGTCTCTGAAGTGCAAGCCAGAGTCTTGTCTAGAGTCTTCTCAGGTGTGAGTCAGAGTCATGCCTTGAGTCTCTGAAGTGTGTTTCAGAGTCACATTTTGAGTTTCTGAAGTGTGAGTCAGAGATGCATCTTGAATCCCCTGAGGTCCGAGTCCGAGTTTGCATCTTGAGTCTCTGATGTGTGAATCAGAGTCGCATTTTGAGTCTCTGAGATGTGAGTCAGAGTCTTGTCTTGAGTCTCTGGGGTGAGAGTCAGAGTCATTTTAAATCTCTGAAGTGTGAGTCTGAGTCATTTTAAGTCTCTGAGGTCCAAGTCCAAGTTGCATCCTGAGTCTCTGAGGTGAAACTCGGCGTAAGTCTTTGAGGTGCGAGTCAGGGTCATGTCTCGAGTCTTCAGTAGAGAATTTTATTTAGTGGTTGGTTGTTTAGTAGTTCTTTTATTAGTTACAGACAAAAGTCAACTCTACTAAACTTCTCTTAGTTCAATGCAGCTTCAAATAACTGAAGGACAGAACTCAGGCACCTTATACAGTAAATACAGCATTTAAAGTAAACAGGCAAAATGGCTTGGAATGGTTGTGTTTAGTTGTGAGCTGAAGTTTTAGAAAGTTTTAAAGAAATTGATCTGTAACTTACTAAAACCTCAGCTACAAGTATATTTACTATCCAAACCACATGCTAACAGTTTCAAGTTTCAAGTTGTTTTGCCTCTTTCCTTTCAACACTGTACGGTTTGTGTATTAGTGCATCAGTTCTGTTCTTCAGACTGAATGTTTTTCTTTAACGTAACGCTCATTATCTGAAGATGAATCGAACCTGATGGCAATAGAATGGCACTGCAGTAACTACTGCACCAATCATGACAGATAATCAAAACAGAGAACTTGTAGAAAAGAGAATTAACACTCTGCAACGTCTTCTGGGTTTCTTAAATGCTAGAGGGCGCTCCTGAGCAAGGCCAAAATGAATGGGATGAATTAGAGTGGAGACTGTGAGCCAGGCCTTCTCGTCCAACATCAGCGTCTGACCTCACAAATGGACTTCTGGAAGAACGGTCAAAAATTCCCATAAACACACTCCTAACCTTTGTGGAAAGATTTCCCAGAAGAGTTGAAGAGTTGAAGAGTTGCAACGGATTAAGAATGGGATGTAACTCAAGTTCATATGTGTGAAGCCAGACGAGTGAATACTTTTTGCAATATAGTGTACATGATGCGCTGTATTAAACTTCTATAACTCAAGTTTAAAATGCTCAAATGCTCCATCCTAATCCAAAGGTGTTCTATCAGGTTGAGGTCAGGACTTCCACACCAAACTCGCTCCTCCGTGTCTTTATGGACCTGCTTTGTGCACTGGTGCGCAGTCATGTTGGAACAGGAAGGGACCGTCCCCAAACTGTTCCCACAAAGTTGGGAGCATGAAATTGTCCAAAATCTCTTGGTGCTGAAGCTTTAAGAGCTCCTTTCACTGGAACTAAGGGGCCGAGCCCAACTCCTGAAAAACACCCCCACACCATGATCCCCCCTCCACCAAACTTTACACTTGGCACAATGCAGTCAGACAAGTACCGTCTCCTGGCAACCGCCAAACCCAGACTCGTCCATCAACCTGCCAGACGGAGAAGCGTGATTGGTCACTCCAGAGAACTCGTCTCCACTGCTCCAGTGGCGGCGCTTTACTCCACTGCATTCCATGCTTAGCATTGCGCTTGGTGATGTAAGGCTTGGATACAGCTTGCTGGCCATGGAAACCCATTCCATGAAGCTCTCTATGCTGTTCTTGAGCTGATCTGAAGGCCACATGAAGTTTGGAGGTCTGTAGTGATTGTCTCTGCAGAAAGTCGGTGACCTCTGCGCACTATGCCCCTCAGCATCCGCTGACCGCTCTGTCATTTTACATGGCCGAACACTTCATGGCTGAGTTGCTGTCGTTCCCAATTGCTTCCACTTTGTTATAATACCACTGACAGTGGACTGTGGAATATTTAGTAGTGAGGAAATTTCACGACTGGACTTGCTGCCCAGGTGGCGTCCGATCACGGCACCACGCTGGAATTCACTGAGCTCCTGAGAGCGACCCATTCTTTCACTAATGTCTGTAGAAGCAGTCTGCAGGCCTAGGGGCTCGGCTTTATACACCTGTGGCCATGGAAGTGACTGGAACACCTGAATTCAATTATTTGCATGGCTGACTGAATACTTTTGGAAATATAGTGTATGTCCAGTGTGAACAGCGCAGGAATGTGAGCGTCAGTAGTGTAGGTTTGGTGTGAAATACTTTATTTTAGTAGAAAATTAGAGTCATAACTCTTTACAGCGGTGGCGTTAGGAACCAGACGTCCACCTCTAAAATCTCCCTCACAGAAAATTATCACAAATTCACTTCCTGGTGACTGACACATTGTTTTATGATAGTTTTTGCTAAAAATATATTTTAATTCATTTAATGTAATTCACTCATGACTGAGAGAAACATGCTGGGTGCTGTGAGGCAAAATAATCCTCAAAGAAATCTTCACATTTTTAGATATTCCAGTGTTTTCCCATCATCAATATTCCATATAAACACTTGTGTAGGTTCAGTGGTGGTTTTGGATGGTAAATAAAATGTCTATATCTGTGTTGTAGTCATGGCGACCCCTGGTTCCTATCACCACCACTGTAAAGACATCTGAACCATTTCACACCAAACCGCTCTGAATGACTTATTCAGAGAATTTGAAAAATTTAAGGATGATTATCAACTGATTTAATCGGTTTTGTTTGTTTTATTGCTGAAATTGTAATGAGGCATATATCTCTGAGTGGGTCTGAGTGGAGTTCAGAGATAGCAAACCAGACACGAGGGTCTCTGCTTAGACATGAGGGTCGCTTCCATGGTTGACCCCACTGATAAATACTGTTATGATGCTGAATGTCTGTCTATTTTCTCAGAATGAGTTTGGGTGTCTCTGGGAACTTTCCAGCATATCACCCAGATGAAATGAAATGCTTTGGACATACTTTTGCTCTGAGCCAAAAATACAAAAAATAAGCTGGGCTACTCCTACACTCCCTCAAACGACTCCCCACATACTGTACAGGCTGCACCACCTCTCTGCTCCCACTGCATATACCTTTAATGAGACACTATTCATAGCCATGGTTTGAATGATTTGGTTTAAAGTGGATTTTTCTAAATGTCTAAATATTTTAAATGCAGACATTCAAATGGTTCATTACACCAAGATTTTCTTTACAGTGGTGGTGATAGGAGCCAGACCTCCACCTCTAAAAGCTCCCTCACCGAACATACTTGGAGTGGCCGTGAATACACTTTCTGATGTCTGCTAATTTTATGGTATTTGTGAAATCCACTCATGGTGAAATAACCAAAATAACCCCCAAAGAAAACGTCAACATTCCATATAAAACTCCGAAGACCTGTAGGTTCACTGGTGGTAAAGACTTCTGAACCATTTCACACAAAACCACTTTGAATAACTGTGTTTACATCTCTCACACTGAATCACGCATAAATGTAAAATAAGTGTAAAAACAAATAAAATAATAATAATAATAATAATAATAATTATTATTATTATTATTAGATAGTTTTTAATACATGCACATGTGAGGCCAAATATTTCTCAAAAAAAGTAATTTTTTCAAAACTGTCTCTATTTTCCCATCAACAACGCTCCACATGAAGACTCTGAAGACATGTAGGTTCTGTGGTGGTTCTGGATGGTAAATAAAGTGTCTATATCTGTGTTGTAGTCATGGTGACGCCTGGTTCCTATCACCACCACTGTAAAGACATCTGAACCATTTCACTTTGAAATCACTCTGTTTATATCTCACACATTAAATTCTGTAGAAGTTTTGAAATTTGACATCAGGCAGGATATTCACAACTTCATAACTTTCTGTGAGGGAGGTTTGTGATGAACTCTGTAGCCTTCTCTACAATGGAGTACTTCATGCTTGAGATTACACTTTTAGGTGACCGTATGTCTTGGTCAGCATATTTGGTGGCTTTACCATTTCCAGTGGTGTCACTTTAACTCCATAATAAACATTGGCTTTTGCATAGGTGACCATTAGAACTAATCCTGTAAAAGCGTTTAAAAGGTACCCAGGAACATTAACTGTTATTCACCTGCAGTTTAGCCAAAGCTGAGGTCACACTACTGGAAATAGGATCCATCACCTACCCAAATACAAAGACACCTCAGAGGCACAGCGACTCAGCTGATTGGAGGTTTGAGACCCATAGCAAGAACAGTGGCTCTTTGAAGAAGGACACAGTTACCAAACAAATGAATGTCCGGATAATCACACGGCAGCTCTTTGAGACTCTTTATGTGAAGACTTCTTATCTGAGCATCTGCCACATTCCCAGCTTCACTTCCTTGTTATACAGGGTGATTCAAAAAGATGAATCTGATTTCAAAGCGCCATATTTTTAGAACAGTGAGGCGTCTAGGAAACAATCACAATCCAATTGAAAGAGGGGGTCATAGAGTTTCTGACTGTCAGTGGAAGCTGGCTCCATTCAGTCTGAGAGGAGATGAGACCCCTGAGCAGAAAGTGTTCGGCGTTCTCCACTTCAATAAGAGTGAATGCGTCATTGCTGTGCAGTGTGATTTTCATGGGCAGTGAAGCTCCAACAGCTCAGAGTGTCCGTTGTTGATTCCACAGCACTGGATGATCTCCGAAATCACACTGAAAGACCTGTGAGTGCAGCGACACCTGACATGCTCAATCCAGTATGGGATGAGTTTGACTGTGGTGTTGATGTTGTCTGTACAGCTGGAGGAGGTTCAGACTGAGACCTTGTACAATTACATAATAAACCTTATGCTCATTTAAACCATTTACAGTTGCAGCATTGATCTGTAATGATTTACAAGAGAAATGAGTCGTTTTGAAATCGGATGAATCTTTTTGACTCACCCTGCATTTAGTTGAGAAGAGTTACTTCTGACTCGTAGCTCACAGAAAAAAAGAGGAGAAAATGTGTGCAAAGTGTAGATTCAGAAGTTTCGGTCATTGGAATATGATTTGAAATTGTTGCACATACAGCAGGCCCATATAGAGCATATCAGCAATCGCTTAGGGCATCTGAGCCATAAGAAGCCCCATTAGTGTGTTTTCTTTCTTTAATACTGTTCATGTCAAATATGATATGGGTAGAAAATGTTATTGATAAATTTGGCAAGAAAAACAGCCATTAGGTAAAAATGATGTATTTTCAGCAGAAAAATGAGCAGAAAACATAAACAGAAAGTTACATAAAAACCTTGAAAACTTGATCTAATCTCAGCTGTGTGAGGGTCAGTGTGTTATCTTCCCCTTTAATCCAGCTTCCATTCTTTCAGTTCCTCAAAGAATCTGCAGACACGCCTCCAAAGCTCAGTCTGAGAAGCTGGTTGATGATTTTCTGAAGTAATCAAACCCATTCAGTGGTGTTGAGCTCTGGTCTCTGGGGTGGTCAGTCCACCATTCAGCTTCTTTGTTTGATGTGTCCATCTCCTCTTCTCAGTGAGGTTCTTCTTGATCAGCTACACGTCCTTTCAGACCCACAGCGCTGAGTGGTCTTCTCACAGTGGAAGGATGGACAGAAACACCTGTGGATGTTTTCAGATCTGAAGCAGCTTGATTTTCTCCTCTCTCTCAAAGATGAAAGCTTTCAGTGCTGTTTATCTGATGGGGGCAGTTTTGGTGTCTGCCAGGTCTTCCAGGTGGTTGTTAGGAGCCACATTTTCTCTGTAGCTTTTAATCTGTTTTTAAAACTCAATCACTTTTACTTTAACAGAAATATCTCCTGCTTGATGACTAATATGTCTGCACAGTACTGTATGCACTTACTTTGGCATTCATTAAATTTTTTCCTGATCAGTTTTTGTTATTAATTTTAAAAAAAGTCTTTTTTATTCCTTCATACAAAATAATATAATTGAGGTGAATGGATGCCCCCAAGTTGGATGGTGCTTAGGCCTCCCAAATGTTCAGAAACAGCTTTAGTGTGCAGTGTTTGGTGTTCGCATCTGAGATATATGCAAACAGAAGAAATCAGGAGTGCAGATTAATTGTATATACAATTTATTGTGAAACAGTCTTATGCAAAAGTATGAACACCTCAGTCATATGACATGACATATACAGTAAACACAGCTAAATATTGCATTTTCAGCTCATTTTAGTGCACATTTCATTTTTTTGCTAAGTTTATCAGGTCCCTATTAAGATCCACTGTAATTACGTTAAGCAAAACTGAGACTGATACACATGTGTAATTACACAGGCTGTACTTCTGTAATCCATCTGTAATATTGACTAAATCACCAGTAGTCACAGTGTTGTTGCACATGGTATTCACTTGTAACTACACAGTTATTGGAGTCACTTAATATAAAGTGGGAGCGTTTATTGTATTGGAAAAAATAAAACTCAAACTAGGAAATGTGCCATAACTTCAGCACAGGCCATTTTTTCTTTTCAAGTTTATTCAACAAGTAAAAATGTGTCCATAAAAATGGTCAGTTGTCTGGTGTTCACTGCAGAGGATGTGTGTTTCATTTCAATAAAAATAAACAATACAAATGTGCCCAAATGTTTGCGTGTATAACTTATTTAACTCTATTCTTGAATTTGTACGAGTCACAGTAAATTTTATATTTTAGTTACAGATTTAGTTACAGTGCGATATGATAAAGTGCATTTCTGAAACTTGTGTCTTTATTTGTATTCAGTTTCATCCTTTTGCCTCTGGACCCACCTCAGTCATGGCATGACAAAAAGTTTTGGCACCCCTGCTCTAGACATTCCTTTTTGGCAGGTGTGGAGAGGTACTACCACGCGCCGTGGGCTTTTGGGAACGTTTTGCCCAACAGCTACAAATGAATGTTCAGTAACTAGGTGGCTTCTACTCCTACTCCTTAATTCATAACGTTTTGTTCCATCATTCAGGGCTGGCAAAAGCAGGTCAGCAGAGTCTAAGTCCTTCCTCTGGATGATGTCACTGCCCTGCACGACTCCACCCCTCTGGGCTGGAGTATAAAGAGGTTCTTGTTTCTGCAGAGGAACCACATCACTGACTCTGAGACACTGGCTGGATCTCACCATCACTGCAGAAACTCAACCAGCTGAAGAAAGAAGGAACCCGACGTCGACCATGTCTGCCGGCCTGGAGCTCATAGGCATCGTGCTATGCGTCCTGGGGTGGCTCCTGGCCATCGTCTCCTGCGCCCTGCCCATGTGGCGGGTCACCGCCTTCATCGGCTCCAACATTGTGACGGCCCAGATCATCTGGGATGGCCTGTGGATGAGCTGCGTTGTCCAGAGCACGGGGCAGATGCAGTGTAAGGTCTACGACTCCATGCTGGCCCTATCACAGGACCTCCAAGCAGCCAGAGCGCTGACTGTCATCTCCATCCTGCTGACCGTCCTGGCTGTGCTGGTGTCCATCGCCGGCGCCAAGTGCACCAACTGCATTGAGGACGAGTCCTCCAAGGCCAAAGTCATGATCATCGCTGGGGTGCTGTTCATTGTGGCCGGGCTCATGCAGCTGATTCCTGTATGCTGGTCAGCCAACAGCATCATCAGGGACTTCTACAACCCGCTGCTGACCGACGCACAGCGGAGGGAGCTCGGGGCCGCGCTCTACATCGGCTGGGCTGCAGCCGCCCTCCTCTTAATGGGCGGCTCCTTGCTCTGCTGCTCCTGTCCGCCACAGGAGAAGAAATACAACCCCTCCAGGATGGCTTACTCGGCCCCTCGCTCCACAGCTGGCGGTGGCTACGATAGGAGAGACTACGTATGAAGAGAAAATGAGGAACTGTAAAACTATCCCACACCTCTGTTTGGTGTCATTTCTTTGACAAGGGTATGTAATACGGGTGCCCTCTCAGACTCCGCTATGAAGGAGAACGTTTGTCATTTGTCGACCTGTGAAAAGATGGACTTGGTTGGCTTTTTAATGCACTGAGGGAGACAAAAAAGGCCGCACGATAGTGAAATGAGTGTATTTTCTAATGCAGTAAAGAAAAGCCTTCCAGCCCAAGAGACACTTACTTTTTTATGTTTTAAGAAGGGTGTAAAGGGATATTCGACTTATTGTTCCCCTTATAGAAAAGTCACATGAATTTTCGATGTAAATATAAACACATTAAGGATGTTAAAAAGAACGTTATCTCATGTGAAAAACCAAACGCTGACAAGAAAACATCACACATGAATAAATCGTGTTCACATGTGAACAAACAATCAGTTCTGGATGTGATTATTCACAATTTACATGTGACTTTTTGGTACGGATCTGCAAAATTCAATGTTCAATGAAATGATTCAATGATTGTAGAAACTCTTTGTAGAGACTTTTCTTTACAGTGGTGGTGATAGGAACCAGGCGTCACCATAACTACAACGCAAATACAACGGTATGAATGGATTTATGCATTTTTAAAAGCTATTGTAAAACAGTGTCTCAGACATCAGGCAATGAATTCATAACCATTTCATGTAGGAACTTTCTGTGAGGGAGCTTTTAGAGGTGGACGTCTGGTTCCTATCACCACCACTGTAAACAATTCTGACTCTAAGTTTCTCTAGAATAGAACATTTCACACCAAACCACCTTGAATGACTTTGTTTACATCTTAACCATTTAATTATGCAGAAAATGAGAAAGGTCCCTTTTATAAGTATCTCTCAGTTGCTTGTTATTATTATTGTTGCTTCTAATATTGAGCGGCTGACTTTGTTGAGCACATGAGATGAAAATGATTATTCATGAGAGAAAGACAAAAGCAGTTACCTGAGCTGGTGGACATTATAGTCTGCCTTACACAAGGGGCCTTGTG